>NC_064646.1:211500131-211803161 GCF_023864345.2 Schistocerca serialis cubense | reverse complement strand
GTACTGAAAATAAGAATCTTAAAGCTAAGTATTTCTGCAACTTCGTGCGGCTGTGGAGAAAAATTAATATTATGCTAATAGTGGGCGAGGTTTCCGCTTCCGCTAATTTTTCATAAGTTAATATCGCCACGTAATGGCGTCGTTGGCTGCATCGGCCGCTGCGATTGTTGAACGGTAAATTACTTGAATGCAGGTTAATTCAAGGAAGGCGGACATGAAATCGGGATCACCTCTTACAAATTAAAAGTGCACAATAATATTAAATCGTTATATTATATGTTTAACTCATACAAATGCTTACATTTGCCAGTACTCGCAAGATGTCCATCTGTCACCATAAAGACAAGTGAAGAAGTAATGAAGACGACTAAAAAATTAACAAAAGAGTGTATCTTGTCACCTCTTTAGATCATTTTGTCATAAATTATTTCTTTGCATTTGAAACTTGGACAGAGAGATTATTATTTTATGGCTAAATGAAAAAAAAAAATTTCTTACAAATTATGAATGTCTTCTTTATAAATATTGTTTTTAAGTCTTTTCGTAATATGGCACTGGGGATGCTATATTGCCCCCCGAAATGTTTTTTGTCATAAAAAATGTTCGTGTTTTTTGACATAAATATTTCCTCTTTCATGTCCACAGTGTCCACACGCAGATTTTTCTTTCACAGTTTGCATATGTCACATCGTATGTTGTAATTACTGAGGTGTGTTGCACACAAAGTGTAATACAGATGAAGTTATCTACATAACAATATAATATACAATTGGTTACGTATACAGTCATGTACAAAAGGACATACAATACAATTACTTTCATTTTGGCTGCTTCTTTTTAGGGTTGCAACTTTTGCAGTGTTCAAAGGTATACAATCACGAGTTAGTCCATAAACTTGAAGTCCCAGGGGTGTCAACTGTTCGCTCCCCATTTGGCGCGGCCGTAGGGAAACCTGGGAAAAACCTCGGCGGAGCGACAGTCTAACTGCTTTGGTCACTTTCACTTAATTGTTTCTGGAATGTCATTGGAGTACAGGATGTGCATACAAATATTTTTGTGCACTATGCAAAAAATGAGGTCATTATAACAATTGATTGCGGTGTCGTTGATGATCTACGCCGCGACGTTTGGCTCGCGACGGGGTCGGTTGGTGTGTTCGGTGCTCGGCGTTCGCGGCGGCTGCGGAGAGGTCAACGCCCACTCGACGCCAGCGTGTGTCTCGCCGTCGCGGAACGTCAGAATCAGCTGATCGGCTGCACGGTTGGCGATGCGCTTCTGTCTCGGCCAGGCGTGGCGGAGTGGGATGATATCCGCCTCCCGCGCTTGTTGGCAGGAGTCAGCTCTGCTACGCATCTCCGACGTAGTACATGAAACATACACACAACCAACGTAATATTTGTTTCCCGCTGCAGATGGTTACGCTACTGAGAAAGGAGCATTTATTAGTGCGGCAGTTGTTGTTAAGTTTTCGCCAGTTTCCGAGTGTCAAGCTAGCACTGTCTTGCAGAATACATGACCTGGATCTTCTCCCGTGAATGAAGTTTTGATGCACCACTGTTTCCATTACACGTCAGTTTTTGTCTTGATAAAATTATTTATGTTTTCGCCGCACTCGCAGGCATTGGTGAGTGTTCCAGTACGAGCTTAGCACAAACATTCGCCGTTTCTGTGGTCGCTGTTTTGCAACAATCCACGCATCGCATTCCAATCTTGCATTATTGTGCTCACTGAAACTACAGTCTGTCCCAAAAATATTGACTGTGGGTTCACTTCACGTTAACAGTTCACATTTATAAGCAAATTCACAGTTTTTCGTGCGTAATATTGGCGTTTGGCGTCCTCACCGCTGTTGAACGTTCAATACTAGCACTTCACTGTCCATATCACAGTTTCACCTTCACAGTTTTTCACACTGCTTAAAGTAACTGTTTCGATTAGTTCACAAACACTAATGTATTCCATTCAGTCTCAACTGGATTTTGGCTTATGCTGGATTTTACCAGTCTCTCGCACTAATTATCTCTTTTCATTTTCCACTTAGAGTCGTACTTGCCTTCAGATTTTTTTGACTATACAATTGTATTTCCGTCTCATCTGAGGTAAGTCCCCATGTCATGTCTGCCCACTCATTGCGTACTTGCCCTCCAGAGCCAGGCTCGACTTTACAAAACTTTTGCCTCTCGCATTATCGTACACATTTTATAATCTAGGCTTAGCGTGCAAGTTCCTAGATTAGTGTTTGATTTGTGACTTTTGTTTACATGATAAATTCGTGTAAATCTCTGCCTTAGCAGATGGCAATATATTTTAACAGTGCTAAGCGGTAGTCGCGTTTACTGATTTGCTTTGTACCTTGTCCACAACACATGAGGTACCTTGGGTGATGTACACCCTGTACTCATATTGTTAAGTAAATTATGCTTGAGCATATTTCAAGACCGATATAGACATAAATACATGGAACAACATATACACTATAATATTGAATTTCATAAGTTACGTAAGTTCAAAAATATTCATGACACACTAATGAAAAATTCTTTCATCATTAAAAGCTGTTGAATTGTTTTTTTTTTTTTTTTAGAGCATTTTTCAACATGAAAATTTTAAAATATTCTTAAATCTACGTTCATTTTCTTTTCAAAATGCAATTGTTTAAAAATACTATTATTCTTTAACATCTACAAAACTGAATCACACTAATCTTGTGCGCCTCATTGTCTTTAAATGTTACACTAAAATCTTAACATTTACACACAGAAAAAAAATACACTATAAACTTAACCTACTACACACAAATGTAAACGTTGCTCTATTGAGCGAACTTCTTTAAGTCTTTGTAAGTATTTTTTCTTATTTCCTTGGTAACTGCCTCCTTATTTGACCACGGAATGGTGTAGTTTGCGTGACACAAAGTATCGTGAGGTACCACCTCGATGTTATAAGTGTATCCCTCGATAACACCGGGTTTTTCCGAAAACACATTCTCATAATCTGTAAGTAGCTGAGTCAATTCGTTTTGTTGTGCTTCAGTCAAATGTTCTGACTCCCTAACTTTCATGGCTATCAGTTTCCTTTTTTCCTCTTTATCTTCAGTAATAAATTCTTTATAATATGCTTGTCTTGTACTTAGGTCAGAATATAAATTCATTACCTGTATTCCTTCGAATCTCGACTGAAAGTTCCGGCAATATTTACTGTGCACTTCCCGTGTCCTCAACAATGGCAAAATTACCCGTCTACCCTCATTCATAAGGCTTATTTCCCCACACAAGAGGTCGATTTTTGTGTCCCTCTGGGGTAAAAATTCCATCCCCAGGATGCAAGCAACACCTAATCCCTTAACTACTAGGAACGAGCTTTTCATTGCTTCATTTCCTACCGTAACCTCGACTTGCACCTGGTGCTTTATGATATGAGATTGTGCACCTATTGCACCTGTTACACGACAATTCTTCACTGGCAATACTGGTATTCTATTATTTTGACTCAAGTACTTGTAAAAATTTGCACTCATGACATTGGTTGATGCACCAGTATCGACTATTATGTGTATTGGTGCTCCATACATATCTGCTTGCAATATAGCCTGCACAACACTTTTGTCGGTTCGGTTACATTTCTGCGGTATGTCTACAAGTTCCTTTTCTATTTGTGTTCCTGTTCCTTCATTGTATCTCAGCATACAAAGTTTATGGCTGTCATCCGTGAATGTGCCCTCACTACACCATCCTGCAGCCAACAACGGAGAGCGTATTGTGGCTGTCTTTAGTTTAACGGATGAGCATTAGTGGGTTGACAGTTGTCTGTCACTTCCACTAACCTCACATTGTGGTTCTGGTTGTTGTTGTTGCTACTGTTGAGTTGGCTGCCCTGTCTCCCCGATGGCGTATTTTGATACTGTGTATGGCTCTGGTTTTGCGGTGGTCGGTTGTAACTTCCTGACATGTTATGTGATGGACCAGGGTTGGCGTTCCATTGTGGTGTTGTGTTTTGTTGCCACTGTGGTGTCGGTTCATTACTACCATGCCACTGGTTTCGGTTGTTCCGCCATTGCGGATTGCCGTTACCATTATATCCATTACTCATGCGTCCATCATGATGTCTCTTTCGATTTTGACGATTATAACCGTTGCCGTTATAACCATTGCCATTGTTTGTGCCTCGCTTCTGTTACCGGTGCTCTTGCCTATTCCCGTTACCATTTGGTACTAAGTTACTACCGTTACTGTGGCTGCCATTGTAATCGGCTTTTTGTTGATTACAGCCTGCATGATTCCACTTGTTTTCGGTTTTCATATCTTCGATCAATAAGTCAACAGAATCCACTATTTCCATGAATTGTTCTATATCGTATTCCGGCACATTGATGAAATATCTTTTAATTTCACTGGGCAACTTCATTTTTATTAATCTGATTATGTCACGATCGGACATTGGCTCATCCCAGTACCTGGTTTTGTTAATATACTTTTCGAAATATTTGCGTAACGTTCCCATCTTAGGATTGTACATTTCTGGTGTGTACAACTCCTTTTGTAGTCTTTCTTGGACACTATCGGACCAGAATTTTTGCAAGGATGCATCTTCAAACTGTTGCATCGTTAGACATTTGTCGGACACGTCGGTGGCCCACAGTGCCGCGTCACCTTGAATAAAGGAAACCACGAACTGTATTCTTTGTCCTGGGAAACACATTCCTGAAGCTCTTAATAAATACAACAGGGTGGACATTTCATTTTTCGCTATTGAAAGGTTGGAACGTCCTGTGTTTTATTACATTGTCCTCTTTTTTGCACGTCTGATTGCTACATTCTGGGACATTCATCACTTCGTGATGTGCGCTGCACGGTATCGCATGTTGTTCGTGCTCATAATTCGCATCAGGTTGCGCACTCGCACCCTGCCTACCGTCTGCGTTATTACAGTAATCAGTACGCGGAGTCGGATTCATTATCTGTCCGCCACTGTTTACATTGCTTTCCAACGCAGACAATCTCCGCGCGACCTCCTGTTGCCAATTTGGCAACTCCGCAGTCACACGGGACTTAATCTGTGTTAATTCGGAATGTAGTGCGGCAGCGCTAACGTCAATATTTACACTCGCGGCCGCAGTCGCTTGTTCTACAGCTGTTTTTACATCGCTTTCAATCTTTGCAGATATCTCGCGATCCTTTACTTCTAGCCATTCATTTAATTCTTTTTCTACTTTTTGAGCTTGCACTTCCAAATATGCGTCAATACTTTTCCGTGCATCTATCTCCACATTATATACGCAGTTGGTTAAAGTCTGGACATTATCTTCAAGCCTAGCCTGCGATATCTGTAATTTTTGCATTTCGCCGGCTAAGCTTTGCACAAGATCGGGTATTTCTTTGCACGCATCCCGCATCTCGGCTAGTTCGCTTTGGATACTGTTGAGTTTTGCTTCACTGCGCTGCTCTTGCTCAATGAGCTTTTGCGTTAATTTTTTCTTCTGCTCACGCAGCATCTGAGCCAGTTTTTCGTCTCTTTGTTTTTCCCTCTGTTCTGACATTCTTTCCTTTTCCCTTTCTTTCTGTTCTCTTTGTTGCTCTTGCTCATAGAGCATCTGAGCCAGTTTCTGATCTCTTTCTTCTAACTTGCGCAGAAATTCTGCAAATGGGTCTGCAATCGGTGAGCATACTGGTGCCCCGCTTAATCTAGCACTCGATTGGCCCCCCTGCCCAGGCAGTGGAGTTGTTACTCTATTCCCAATCTGTTGTGGAGCGTCATTCACCGTCCACAGATCCTCGCCCCCCGCTCCGGAAATTATGTTATCCGAGGCGGTGGCTTGGGATTCGTTTACGTATTGCAAATGATCCTCACTTTCCATATTAACAGAATTTTGTTCTTCTGGTACGGATGCTTTAGGTTGTCCTATCTTACCCATACTAAATTCACTTTAAGTCACTAATACACACACGATTAATTATCCCCTCCAAAAATAAACACATAAATACACAAAACGAATAATTATCCCTCCAAAAATAAACACATAAATACACAAAACACCGAAGATATCTCATGTGCACATGGGTTCGATATTCCGCACAGAGCTACACAGGATACTTGCACAATAGGCCTTACCTTACTTATTTTTCTTTCTCGCAATCCTTTTTCTTTTCTACACTTTTTCCTCTCTAGATCTCCTCATGGTGTGGTTTTGTTGTTGTACATGTAAAAGAATTCATACAAGCATTAATATTTTACAACAATTAGACACATACATAATTACATTCATTACAATAGAATCATATTAATCGGGCCCCAAAGTTGCGGCCCCAATCTCGCGTCCGTCGGTCGTCGTAATTTAATATATATATTATTATTGTTATTATTATTTTTTGATTGTTGCCGACTTACGTGGTGGGCCTTAATAAAAATGATATTTAAGTTGAACAATGTAATAAACTTTTCATATTAATTTCCTTGGCTAGTCAGTTCACTTTAAAGCAAGAAATCTTTAGTTATTAATTAAAATTGCGGCCCACACACGCGCGAGAGTATTTTTCTTACCTCCATTAACCATTGTATTGTAGTCAGAGTCCTGGCTCTGGGTCTCGGCTATGGTACTGAAAATAAGAATCTTAAAGCTAAGTATTTCTGCAACTTCGTGCGGCTGTGGAGAAAAATTAATATTATGCTAATAGTGGGCGAGGTTTCCGCTTCCGCTAATTTTTCATAAGTTAATATCGCCACGTAATGGCGTCGTTGGCTGCATCGGCCGCTGCGATTGTTGAACTGTAAATTACTTGAATGCAGGTTAATTCAAGGAAGGCGGACATGAAATCAGCATCACCTCTTACAAATTAAAAGTGCACAATAATATTAAATCGTTATATTATATGTTTAACTCATACAAATGCTTACATTTGCCAGTACTCGCAAGATGTCCATCTGTCACCATAAAGACAAGTGAAGAAGTAATGAAGACGACTAAAAAATTAACAAAAGAGTGTATCTTGTCACCTCTTTAGATCATTTTGTTATAAATTATTTCTTTGCATTTGAAACTTGAACAGAGAAATTATTATTTTACGGCTACATGAAAAAAAATCTCTTACAAATTATGAATGTCTTCTTTATAAATATTGTTTTTAAGTCTTTTCGTAATATGGCACTGGGGATGCTATAGGTGGCACAACATGCAATGTGTGTTTTTCATGAGGAATAAAAAGGGCAGAAATGATGTTGTTAATTATTGAGGTTAGATGTGAACCATTGATGTAAACTTACATGATTACCTTTGCTTGGATTCCCCTTGCATCTTTTTAATACTTTAGGACAGCACTTATTAAACATATAGGAAACAAGATTGACAAATCTGCCAAAATCTTCATCAACATTTGTAAACTGAGACAGGATATTGGACCATTCTATCATACACAGCTGTGATCTGAAACATTGATATGAATGTCATTAACAATTCTAATGTACTTGGGTTTTTCACATTGCTCTGTGGGATTTTTGTCAAAAATTTTCACCATATCCCTTCTTGATCTGGTAGATACATAATATTAAAAAGCTATGTGTCATACAAATTTCTTTCTACATTTGTTATAACATTCTCCAAACATGATAGCTGTCATGTTGGTTTGGTATGTGCATGAAACATGTCACCTGAGATCAGTGAGCAAGTGTAGGTGCTTTGTTTTTGTAACCCTGATATCAATTTTAATATCCCCAATGATTCAAATTTCATGTTGATTATATTTTTGTAATTGGAAGATTGTTCTGTCTACTACCTCTGTGAAGACATCAATATTGGTGTCAGAGACAAAGCGTACAGACACTACAATTAGTTTGAAACCTGATGATAATATAGCAACTGCCCCCAATACACTTTCAATGCAGAAATTACTGGTGTCAACATTGGTGGATTTTCTAATAGATCATTGCTGATGAATGTAGTTCACTTTGTACTCTCTCAACACAACCAGTCTCCACACATAAACTAAAAAAGAATTATAGTGAGATATCTTTCCTGACCTAACATTTTTTACTATTATATAAAGTATATTTTTACCGTTATATAAGGGACTTTCTTGGTTACTGGATGTTTACCCAGTCCATTTAAGAATAAACCATAGTGAGTGTGAAATCTGTGTCTAATTCCATAGTCTGATGGTATCTCAAAAACATAGTTTGGGAGCTATTCAACAGTTTCATGAGGTACCGTAGAGCATCGACTATCCGAACGTCGGACAACCGAACGACCGCTTAACCAAACTGTGTATTCTCTCGCACCTGTTACTCTCCCACCCTACCGTCCATCATCCCCATCAATGACGAACAGAATGAGATGTCCGAAATTCTTGGTATGCTAAAAGAAATAGATTGCCATGAACGTGATGAAGAAGACGTTCATGAAGGGATGAATATCGGTGATGCAGATCCAGGACACCAAATCATGCAGGACAGCGAGATTTTAAATGTCGTCATTGATAAAGATGACGCCTCCAGCATCTCATCAATCAGTGCTCCAGAAAGTGAAGATGAAAGTATACCAACAGCTTCTGAGGCATTCACTTGTTTACATACTGCCTTACAATGGTTTGAAGCCCAGGATGAAAGTGACCAGTTTCAGATATCTGTAATGAAAAAAGTACGTGACTTAGCTGCTCGTAAGTGTGTAGGCTTGCTTAGACAGACCAAAATAAAGGATTTTTTTAAATGTTAATTTTATATACTGTGTGTATTGTTCATGCAAAATGCGTATGTAATATGTATATATTTTTGTTTAATAAACTGTGCCACATACTATATGTTCCTACTGAAGCTGTCTTTGAATGTTACTTTGTAATACTAAAAGAGATGCCTGTTTTTATGAATAAATTTACTATACAATACTTATTTTTGGCAAATAAACATGTACAGCTTGATTATCCAGACAAACCAGTTTTCCGAACACCCATGTCCCCCAATTACTTCGGATAATCGACGTTCTACTGTAGTTAAAATTGTTGTCAGAGCATTTTTTTAATAGAACAAAAAGATACAATAAGGCAACAACTATATCAAAAGGAGAATTTTACTCATGATCATCATCATCATCATCATCATTTATTGCCTTATCGGGCCTTTAAGGCCTACAGCAAGAAGAACAAAAGGAAAAAGTAAAGACAAAAAGACTTACAAAAGTACTCTATACAGTAGTAAAAGTTCCATATGTACATTACAGCTTCAAGAAAAACGAAAGAATAAACAGGGCATTCAATCAAAGGTTTAAAAGGCAAGAGGGATACATTACAGAAACAAAAAACAAAAAAAAAAAAAAAACACACACGCAGTGTCTGTCAATTACACGAGAGGAGGGAGCTGTTGCAGATGGCAGTCCATCTCATCCGGTCGTTGGCGTCCTCCTCCACGGCTGCTGGTTCCACTTCTTTCAGGATCGTTGTTATCCTATCCTTCCATCGAGTTCTTGGGCGTCCTCTAGGGCGTTTTCCTGTGGGTTGAGAGTGGAGGACTCTGTTTGGAAGGGATCCGTCTGCCCGTAGGATGTGGCCAAACCATTGGAGTCTCTTCTGCGCCAATATTCGTCCAATGTGTGGCTTTCCATACCGCTGGTATAAATCTTCTTTTTTCCTTCGTTCCCATTTACCTTCCATGGCATTGTAGATGGGTCCATATATCTTCCGAAGTACCTTCCTTTCAAATGCACATATTGCTTCTTCTGCTGTTGCTGATGTTGCCCAAGTTTCATAGCCGTATAAAAGTACTGGTCTCACCAGTGTCGTGTATAGGTGGATCTTGTTCTTCTGCGATATCAGCCGAGATCTGAAAAGATTGTTCAGGCTAAAGAACATGCGATTAGCATTTGTTATACGTTGCTGTACTTCTTTCGTTACTTCACTTCTATTTGTTAGTATGGAGCCCAGGTACTTGAACTCTTCAACTCGTTCGAAGGTATGCCTGTCGACATCAATGGAAGGAGGGAGATCTCGGCGGCGTGATACAACAAGATATTTAGTTTTTTCCTCGTTCACCACCAGCCCAATTTTCTCTGCATTGTGGAGGAATCGGGAAGTATCCCTGCGTACTTGCTCTAGAGTGTCGCCAAGGATCACAACATCATCAGCAAATGCCAAGATTGTGTCTGCTCCCACCATCTCCATCTCTCTGGTTCGACAAGTGTCACGGCTTACTTTTTCCAGGGCCAAATTGAATAATATTGGCGCCAATGGATCTCCTTGTCTCAATCCATTTTGTATACTAAATGATGGTGATAGTTGATTACCAAACCGCACTTGGGCCGTAGACTGAGAGTAGCAAGCAGCAATTAAGCGGATGTATTTTGATGGGATGCCAAGTTCCTCTAACGTTTCCCATAACGTGACGCGGTCAATGCTGTCATAGGCTTGTCGAAAATCGATGAAGATGAGGTGTAGATCCTTATTGAATTCGTAGAATTTTTCTATCAACTGCCTCAGAGTAAATATGTGATCAATTGTCGATCGTCCAGCAACGAACCCACATTGATAGGTCCCTACAATTCCTTCAGCCAGTGGTTTCATGCGGTTTAGTAGCAGTGTTGTAAAAACTTTGTAGCCAATTTCAAGTAACGAAATCCCTCGGTAGTTGGATACATGAGTAGCATCTCCCTTCTTGAATATGGGACATATGATTGCTCCCTTCCATTCCTCAGGAATAACTTCTGCTTCCCAGATGGTAGAAATTAATCGTTTCAAAGCACCCACCAGTGTTTCCCCTCCCAAGCGAAGCATCTCAGCTGTGATACCACTACCTCCTGGAGCCTTGTTGTTCTTGAGTGCTTTTAGGGCAACACTGATTTCTTCCTCAGATGGTTCAGGGACTTCAACTCTGTCAAAACGGGCATCCGTCTGTGTTGTCCCTACTGGTGGGTTGTCGGGATTCAATAGGTTTTCAAAATGTTTTTTAAATAGGGTTGCTTGCTCTTCTGGCGGTACAACTTCACCCGTCTCATTCGTTAGGACCAATGTACGTTGTCTGTATGCGCCTCTGGCGAATCTTGAGGCCTGGAAAAACGAGCGTGACGACTTTGCTTCTTCGACTGCAATCAACAGACTTTTGTGGTGGTCCCGTTTCTTCTTTCTCATGAGTTGGTCCGTGTTACGCCTCGCTTCGTAGTAAGCTACCCTTGCTTCTTCCGAGAGTTGCTGTAGCCATTTTATCCTCTTCGCTGATCTAATCTCAACAGATTCTCGACATTGTTCATCGAACCAAGGTTTACTTCTTCGTTTTGCATCGCAAACTAGTTCTTCATTTGCACTTTCTAACACTGCATTCCTCAGCAGCATCCATGCGTTCTCCACACTGGTAGGGTTCTCTGTTATTGTGAGATGTTCTGCAATTTTTTCTTGATAGCGCTGTCTCACTTCTACATCTTTCAACTTATTCTTGTCGAAGCGGACCATCATTTCAGAATTTCTTCTCCACATGGTTGAAAGTTTCAGACGTAGTTTGACTACCACTAAGAAATGGTCTGAATTCATATCTGCCCCGCGAAAGGATCTTACATGCTCGACACTACAATGATGTCTTCGGTCAACAAGAACGTGATCGATCTGGTTCATCGTACTTCCATCTGGGGATATCCAGGTTACTTTATGCACTGCTTTGCGGGGGAAGTATGTGCTTCTAACGATCATTCTCCTTGTATCGGCAAGGTTAATTAATTTGATACCATTCTCGTTGCTTGTTTCATGGATACTATCAGGCCCTATCGTTGGACGATACTGCACTTCTCTTCCCACTTGGGCATTGAAGTCTCCCATTATCAACTGAATTGAGTGTCTTGGGAGTTTGTCTACTACATTCTCTAGTTCTAGATAGAAGTTATTCTTTGTTTCTTCATCGGCATCCTCTGATGGGGCATGACAGTTGACTAGGCAGATCTTATATGGTTTAGCGTGTAAAATCATCCAACAGATTCGGTCGTTTACAGGAGACCATTTGTTGACAGCCGATATCATTTTATTGTGTACAGCAAAACCAACTCCAGAAGTCCAGGCTGGGCTTAGCTCATTGCTGTTAAAGAGCGTGTGAGTATCTCCAATCTTCATAACACCCTGAGGAAGTCTTGTTTCTTGAATTGCTGCCACTATGCATTGATATTTACTCAGTTCTCCTCCAAGTTGTTTCATTCCCCCCGTCATGATTGACCTTACATTCCATGTTCCAATTCTAAATCCAGAAAATCCATTTACGTATCCAGTTTCGTCACCATTTTGATCCGTCCAGTTTTTCCTTTTGTCTTTTTCTTTAACCAGAATCTTTTTTTACAGAGGATGGGGGGTTGGCCCATCCTCTAACCCTCCTCCTTTCTCATCCGGGCTTGGGACCGGCAATGGCGGAGTTATTTTACTCATGATAACTATAAAATTATGAGACAAAACTTCTGGCCAATATTTACCTTTGGGAGTTAAAATTTCAATATTACCAATAGACGCATATGAAATACACACAATGTCCTAGCTTCCAGAATTGAAAGTTTCTTTTTTAGGGAGGTGAGAGGGATAGGTGGCAAAATGTTAAAAAATAAGGCCAGGCTACTCATCTTTTTATTTTATTTATTTATATATTTATTTTATTTATACATATTCCACGGACCCAAAGTGCTCGAGTGTGGAATGGGTCAGTGTATATTCTGAGTGTGGAATGAGTCAAGGCATATTCATACAAGAAATAATAATTTCAAAATTTAAAAAAAAAACACCTTAATATTAATTACTGACATACATCACTTTTCTCATTTACATTATAATAGGTAAACATACATTTAATGAAGATTTTATATTAATAATTATAGAATACTCTTCTATACTACGACTACATAAATATGAAGAGGAATTCTAGATTTTCTTTATGTATATTAAATATATCACATAAACTCCCCTTGACCGACATGTCTGTAAAGTTTCTATCGTACAGCAGATAACTGTGTTCCATTTTTATAAGAAATTTGACCATCGCAGCCTGTTTTACACAATCTACTCTTATGTCAGGAAAAAAACACTGTAATTTCTATGTTCCACAACGAGCTATAATTCAAGTGGTGTCTATTTCATAATTAGAAGTTACAAAGAAAGAACTAACACAGGACTTGTTATTTAAATGCACAGTGGTGATGATAATAATAAAAACACTCATGATTCCACGAGAATAGATACAGCCAATTTCTATTAGTTTCATGAGCAAAATCTGCATATTTTTGAGAGAAATGTCTTCATCCAATCTTTAAACAGTTATACCAATCCTTGCAATGGAACCACCTATAAGATTTTACCACATTTCTCTCTTCCAATATATCAAAAAAACAAATACTATGTGTTGACATCAAGCTTATTGCATGTACATGTATCACTCCATTGGAGCATGTGGCCAGTGCTCAAAGTTGCTTGCACAGATGTATGTATAGTTTTGTTGACTGTCCTGGAGAAAGACAACATCCAACAGACTGTCAATAACAAGAGAGGGTTCCTGTATATGTCCTTCATACGCAGTTTAATACATTGCTTTTTTTGGCTGTAACACACCCAAGCAGTGTATGGCTACAGCTATGTACAATGGCCTACACTTTGTTTTTCTAGCATGGCTTCGAGGTGAAAGTTGAACATCGCATGGTGTAAACAATGCAGCTCCCACAACACACAGGTTGATAGAAAATAAACACAGAGGCAATGTTTCTCAATGACAAAAATGTGGAACACATCACAACATATGGAAACTGGAAGAGTTTGCGGTATTCTAGAGCGTTTCCAACAGGTATCTGAAGGTGATGACCTGTACAGTTAATCTCATCTTCCACAATGATGGGGTAGCAGATGCAGCAGTGTTCCATTTCAAAGAACATTGCTTCCTTATTTTGCTGTCATATACATGATTACTTTTCCAGTGTTGAACATTGCCAGAGGGTGCTGTTCACAAAATGCATAAGATAGCGTAAGTAACAAGAGGTACTGCTATCTTACTGGTAAAAATTTTTTTAAAAATATAACACATATAGGTCATCGTAGCATATGGAAACAGGAGAAGTCTGCAGCATTGAAAAATGCTTCCAAAAAAATGTTTGAAGGTGATGACCTTTACAATGGTAAGTAGTTGATATCCAATATTCTGCCAACAGCATACCAGTAGACAGATGGGTTGGGAAAGACAATGTTGATATTGGGCAATGTATGATAACACACACCACAGTTGATAGCATGGTCAATTTTACGTTGTTGGGTAAGTTCAACACCAGCCAATGACACAACAGAATGCTTCCCACTTTCTTCATCATCACTAAATCACCCCCCCCCCCCTCCCTACTACTCTGAAAGTACCATATACTAGATTGTGAAGGTAGATAGATTACTGTGCAGTACATCCATTTGGTCATATACATCAAACTATACCAGACAGACACATTTCCAGCAAATTGATCACAGTGCAGAATTTAGGATTATGACTGGCCATCACAGAGTATTCCCACAGTTGTAGGATAAAGTCAGAGATTGACACATCACTCCTACATTGTCCTTGATCGATCCTCCCTGTAACACCAATCTTACCCAGGGCACTCATCCAAAATCACAAGATCTCTCCAGATGCATGTGTGTCAAGAAGAGTGGCACCTCTTATTAGTGATACAACACATGATTAAGAAGAAATTTGTGGTTTATACGTGATGGAGATCCGAATGGATAGAGTTTAATTCATTTCATGTAAATCAACAATGCTATCAATTCTGAAGCACTATTCCACTGTCTGGAGTCGGTTCCAGGAAGGTACCGACATGAGAGAAATGATCATAGAGCATAAATACTCATACACATTTTGACGGTTGCATGGTTCTGCACCTAAAAATGCTATATTGTTAATGCCATACGGTTTCCAGAGTTTTGGTCATGTGGAATGCAATGCTCTTCATACTCTAATGCAGGATTTATTTGTCCAACATCAGACATACAACCACCCCATTTCCTACCCCAGTCACTATGGTAACAAACTTTAAAATGACAAAACTAGTTCCTTCTACACTATCCTGGTGTCCTACGATGGCATCATAAGTGTATATCCACCAATCGAGCTGCTTATAAATCAACTAGAACAAAGCCTAGAGAATGCTATTCTGTCTCTTAGGAAATTAATGGATTTTGTACACCTTTTTAAGCCAGAAACGTATGTACCCTCAGTCACACTTGCCGTGTCAGTTTTGCATCCCATTGGTAGTAGTAGTATCGGTTTTGATGGATGTGACTATGTCTCAATAAGGAACAGAGCAAAGAAAAACCAGCATGAACATTTTCAATAGCTGACAGATTGAGGTACCACCCACATGCTGCTGCATGAAAATGCACACGTATAAGTAGCAACTTGTTACAAGGGAGTAAGCATCACCATCAGTAGTCAAAGGAGATGTAACAGTCTTATTACTGTTCACAGCAGCATCACCGCAGCTCTGGTAGCATTTCTCTTGCACAAAGAAGTCCTGGTCTGATGTTAGGTAGTGTTGCTCATGTGTAGGAGAAAATAGCAATTTCGTCCTAATAACACATCTGCTGAATACACCCTCCTCAGACTATTAAAGGTGATACATGTGACATGGTCCACTCTCCTATGGAACACTCTAGGAAACGGCTTAAGTCTGATAAACGCATTGACTGCTTTAATATGGCGCCTCTGTGTAATACTTATTTTGTTTGAGTATGTGTTACAAAAACCCACTTAGTTTACAGGGGAGGATAGGGTTAAAAGTGGTGCAGCCAGAGCATAATTTTTAAGCTTTTCTCGGTCTTGAATGTATGGGTACCCCAAACCAATCTCAATTCCCACCATTTCGTGGCACTCTTCCTCTAATTTTATGTATTCTCGGTCAATGAAAGTAAATTTGCAAGTTTTTTTCTCGCGATTTTACATATTTTACGTATTTCGTTGTGTTTCCCTTGCATCGAAGATGTTATGCTGTTTCACAGGATGAATTTAAAGTGCTTACAGCCCCTACAGAATCGTATTGCGAAGAATTTTTCGCTCTTTGTGGGGCTGTAACACTTTCGAAAATAACGTACAAGCAGATTGAAATAGAGACTTCGCGATTGGTCAGTTGCTTTCATAGTTGTATGTGTAGAGCTGTCAGTGGCAGACGGTTGCAATTTGCTTGCATTGTCTGTCTATAAATTACGTTGCTGGGGCTGCGTACTCTGTAGGTATGGGGAGGGAAAGTCTAATGGTCCAGTAAGCCGAGTGCAATCGACACACGGTCAACTTACGAATAATACACATCAAAAAAGTTTTGCATCATCTTGGTTCCGAGAGTTCCGGAACCTGTACAGAAAATTGGAATAGAGATAAACATAAACATCGTTTCATCCCTTTTCATTGCTCATGAAAACCACATATTGCATGTTGTACCACCATACAGAGAGACTTTCAGAGGTGGTTGTCCACATTGCTGTACACACTGGTACCTCCAATACCCAGTAGCACATCCTCTTGCATTGACGCATGCCTGTATTCGTCATGGCATACTATCCACAAGTTCATCAAGGCACTGTTGGTCCTGATTGTCGCACTCCTCATGGCGATTCGGTGTAGATCCCTCAGAGTGGTTGGTGCATCACTCGCTTGACAGTGTGTCTAAGGCATTCAGCCAGACTGGGTTGCCTCCAAACACGTCTCCGATGATTGTCTGTTTGAAGACATATGTGACACTCATCGGTGAAGAGAACGTGATGCGAATCCTGAGCAGTCTATTCAGTATGTTGCTGGGCCCATTTGTACTGCACTGCATGGTGTCTTGGTTGCAAAGATGGATCTCGTCATGGTCGTCGGGACTGAAGTTGCGCATCGTGCACCCTATTGCGTACAGTTTGAGTCGTAACACGAGCACACAGTTTGAGTCATAACACGACGCCCTTGGCTGCACAAAAAGCTTTATTCAACATGGTTTTCTGTCAGGGTTCCTCCGAGCCATAATCCATAGGTAGCAGTGATCCACTGCAGTAGTAGCCCTTGGGCGGCTTGAGTGAGACATGTCATCAACAGTTCATGTCTCCCTGTATCTCCTCCATGCCCGAACAACATTGCTTTGGCCTGGACACTTCCTTTGTTGAGAGCCCTTCCTGCCACAAAGTATAAATGCGGACACAATTGAACGGCGGTATTGACCGTCTAGCATGGTCGAACTACAGACAACATGAGCCATGTACCTCCTCCCTGCTGGAATGACTGGAACTGATTAGATGTCGGAACCCCTCCATCTAAAACGTGCTGCTGATGCATGGTTGTTTACATCTTTGGGCAGGTTTAGTGACATCTCTGAACGGTCAAATGGACTTTGTCTTTGATACAATATCCACAGTCAACGTCTGTTTTCAGGAGTTCTGGAAACTGGGGTGATGCAAAACGTTTTTGGATATGTGTGTATTACTAGGATAAAAAAATCGAAACCTACTTTTTCTAGATATCCTAACATGGTTGTGAGGACGCATCAAAGCTGTAAGGTCTAAAAAATTAATGAAACTAATGTGGCAAGCAATAAGAGCATATGCTTATAGGGGAAAACATATCAGAACATCAACAGAAATCAACTCGGTACACATGTCAACTCCGTGTTGCACACACAGTAGAGTGGAAGTCTGGTGTATGTATAGAACTGTGACAGACTTTGAGTTTCCATCAAGTGCATCGCTACATGAGTCTACCGAAAAGCTCTCCGATCAGCCATAGCAGCACATGGATTTGTTTCCAGACTAGTGAGTTTCCAATCTGCTCCACTCAGTGAGTCTCATCTAGGTATGAGGTGAGTGTCACTTACTTTTAATGAGCTTCCTATCCAAAATGCATATATGTAGATCATCGGGAAGAGGGGAATTCTTCAGATTTTTTAGTAGGCTGGTGTGTAGGACACGCAGATATCCTTGTATAAAATAGAAAAACATATGGGTATGTCAGCAATACGACCCTATAAATACGGAAAATATTAAAAAGAAAAACATGAAAAATTGAAATAAAATAGGTAGAAATCGAGGAAAACCTCGTGTAATTACGAGAAACTGACGGGAAATACGTGAAATTGAGCGAAATATGTAAAATCGCGAGAAAAATTCGCAAAATTACTGAAATTGAGTGAGAATACACAAAATTAGAGAAAGAGTGCCACAAAATGGGGGGAATTGAGGTTGGTTTGGGGTACCCTTACACTCAAGACCGAGAAAAGTTTAAAAATTATGCTCTAGCTGCATTCGCTTTTAACCCTCCCCCTCCTACATGGATTTTCGTAACACATACTCCAACAAAGATGTCATAAGTATTATTCAGAGGCGATATACACTACTGGCCATTAAAACTGCTACACCACGAAGATGACGTGCTACAGACGCGAAATTAAACCGACAGGAAGAAAATGCAGTGATACGCAAATGATTAGCTTTTCAGAGCATTCACACAAGATTGGCCCCGGTGGGACACCTACAATGTGCTGGCATGAGGAAAGTTTCCAACCGATTTCTCATACACAAACAGCAGTTGACCAGTGTTGCCTGGTGAAATGTTGTGATGTCTCATGTAAGGAGGAGAAATGTGTACCATCACGTTTCCGACTTCGATAAAGGTTTGACTGTAGCCTATCTCGATTGCGGTTTATCGTATCGCGACATTGCTGCTCGCGTTGGTCGAGATCCAATGACTGTTAACAGACTATGGAATCGGTGGGTTCAGGAGGGTAATACGGAACGCCGTGCTGGATCCCAACCGCCTCGTATCACTAGTAGTCGAGATGACAGGCATCTTATCCGCATCGCTGTAACGGATCGTGCAGCCATGTCTCGATCCCTGAGTCAACATACTGGGGACGTTTGCAAGACAACAACCATCTGCACGAAAAGGTCGACGACGTTTGCAGCAGCATGGACTATCAGCTCAGAGACCATGGTTGCGGTTACCCTTGATACTGCATCACAGACAGGAGTGCCTGTGATGGTGTACTCAACGCCGAACCTGGGTGCACGAATGCCAAAACGTCATTTTTTCGGATGAATCGAGGTTCTGTTTACAGCATCATTATGGTCGCATCCGTGTTTGGCGACATTGCGGTGAACGAACATTGGAAGCGTGTATTCGTCATCGCCGTACTGGCATATCACCTGGCGTGATGGTATGGGGTGCCATTGGTTACACGTCTCGGTCACCTCTTGTTCGCATTGACGGCACATTGAACAGTGGACGTTACATTTCAGGTGTGTTACGACCCCTAGCTCTACCCTTCATTCAATCCCTGCGAAACCCTGCATTTCAGCAGGATAATGCACGACCGCATGTTGCAGGTCCTGTACGGGCCTTTCTGGATACAGAAAATGTTCGACTGCTGCCCTGGCCAGCACGTTCTCCAGATCTCTCACCAATTGAAAACGTCTGGTCAATGGTGGCCGAGCAACTGGCTCGTCACAATATGCCAGTCACTACTCTTGATGAACTGTGGTATCATGTTGAAGCTGCATGGGCAGCTGTACCTCTACACGCCTTCCAAGCTCCGTTTGACTCAATGCCCAGGCGTATCAAGGCTGTTATTATGGCCAGAGGTGGTTGTTCAGGGTACTGATTTCTCAGGATCTGTGCACCCAAATTGCGTGAAAATGTAATCACATGTCAGTTCGAGTATAATATATTTGTCCAATGAATACCCGTTTAACATCTACATTTCTTCTTGGTGTAGCAATTTTAATGGCCAGTAGTGTATTAAAGAAGGCAAAACATATATAACCCAATCCATAACAGTGTTCCGCACATTCAATCGACAGATGCAGTTTTGACAGATGCAGCTACCTCTCACTAGGAAATAGAGCGAAGAGAAACCAGCATGAACATTTTCGATTGCAGATACATTGAGCAGCAACTTGTTATGTGGGAGTAAGCATCACCATCAGTAGCCAAAGGAGATGTAACAGCCTTATTTTTGTTTACAGGAGCATCACCACAGCTCTGGTAGCATTCCTCTTGCACAATGAAGTCCTGGTTCGATGTTAGGTAGTATCGCTGATATGTACGACATCTGTCTTGTACTCCGAACCCCCCCCCCCCGCCACATTATTAAAGGTGATACATGTGACATCGGTCCACTCTCGTACAGAACACTCTAGGGAATGTCTTAAGTCTGATAAATGCATTGCTTCTTCTCCTTAAAACTTAAGGAATAATATTGTTTGTAAGAACCAACCGTAATTTGGTTCAAAATGTTCAAATGTGTGTGAAATCTTGTGGGACGTAACTGCTAAGGTCATCAGTCCCTACTAAGCTTACACACTACTTAACCTAAATTATGCTAAGGACAAACATACACACCCATGCCCAAGGGAGGACTTGAACCTCCGCCGGGACCAGCCGCACAGTCCATGACTGCAGCGCCTTAGGCAGCGTAATTTGGTGATATATATATATATATATATATATATATATATATATATATATATATATATGTGTGTGTGTGTGTGTGTGTGTGTGTGTGTGTGTGTGTGTGTGTGTGTGTGTGTTTGTGTGTGTGGTGGTCTCCAGGCAGCTGCGCCCGACCAGGAGGGCGGTATGTAGGGTATGGCAATGCCACTAAGTTTCCCTTTTGCATTAGCGAAGAAATGCCGAATTGAGAATCCAGCCACATACTCTGCCCTGGGGCCACAGCAGTGGAAGACTCTGGTCTCAGATACGACAGAGGTTGTGGTCGGGAGAGGTGGCGGAGGCAGTCTGCCTGTTCTCCAAGCAGCAGACTTTTGAAAAAGCAATCTGGAGAGTTCTGCAGAACTTCGTTGTTGGTCCAGAGAGGTCCTGTCTTCCTGAGAAATACGTTAATCAGTTTGCAGGAAGCACTCTCTTGTTGCCCTTTTGTCTATCTGTGACTGATTTCTACAGACTTGAGACACTATATCAATGCCACCAGAAGGATCTCGTTGTGGATCACTAGCAGCAAGATAGAACAGACCTCTATCCGTAGCTATGGTGAGGAGTAGGAGGGAGGGATAGGGCGGAGGTCGGGGTGAGCCTGCCTCCAAGTTGGTTGGTTCGTGAGCGCCCATTGAGGAGAACACAGCTGCTACTGCTGCCCCTCTGCAATCTTCTAGGTTTGCTTTTGCAGTAGTCGTGTTATTGCAATACTTTTTTCCCAATCCCCAGTACATATGTCGCATTATGACGAACCGATTGCGAGTGCTGTTTTTTTTTTCCTTTTTTTTTAAGGCGATTTCGATGTATAATTAGAAGAGTGGTGCGTTTTCCATCAGCTGTGGCATCATTTATTGGCTTCGATTACCTGGGCTACTGGGTGATCGTCAAGCAGGTGCCTATATCGAACTCTATCGTCAAACAGCGATAGGTACAGCTCTCGGCTGTATGCTTACAGGTAGTACAGTTAATAAACTCCTCTCTGCCCAACACCAGCATCTTGTCAATTAAACACAATTCCCACAAAAAAATAAAGATAGTACCTTCCACCCCAACCTTTTTCCTAGCAGCTTGTGGGTGAAGGACAAAGTCTGAGTGCATCTGCCTCTAGTTTCGAGTGGTTCTTCCAGCAGGATAACACGAGTTGGATGAAATCATCAATTTTTGAATTGTATTGCGATTTTAGGTAGTCCTTGTGTAGCACTACACATATAATTGTGTAATTAGGCCCTATCTTTATGACTAATTACCTAATTATGACCGATCATTACTCCATTTTCCCAACCTAACCTTCCTCTTTCCCGCATATGGGCTGAGGGGGTGGAGGGCGGGAGGGGGGGGGGCTGCAGTAGGGCTTTCCGTCCAGAAGGACCAGGGTTCAAGTCCCAGAAAGGGCTCCGCCATTGGTAATCTCCTGCGATTAACAGGTTGGGGGGGTGGGGTAGAACGTGAGCACTGCCCTGCGACAAGGAAATCCCTACCTAAATTCGAAATTCCCGCCAAAATTCGATATTCTCGTCATAATTCGAAATTCCCACCAATAGGGTAGGTGGGTAGGAGGGAGGGGGCGGGGACCCATATACATGTTGAGAAAAACACATGACGTTGTCAGGTAGTGGTGGTGGTGAACGGGGTTGGGAGGATATTTCATTGATCAATTTAATTAATTTGTATATCGAGTTTATATCAAAATTGCACCAGCACCGCCATCTCCCTGGTAGAGATGTTAGCAGTGGTTCCCACGCACCTACATTCGAATGGGAGTAGCGCTCATTCGTTAAAAATTTGTTAAAATATTGCGATTGGACGAACACAGATGCGGAGTGGCAAGCTGCACCAGATTTTGGTAGAAATGATGGTGATGGTGGTTAGTGTTTAACGTCCCGTCGACAACGAGGTCATTAGAGACGGAGCGCAAGCTCGGGTTAGGGAAGGAT
Source organism: Schistocerca serialis cubense (assembly GCF_023864345.2). Taxonomy (NCBI): domain Eukaryota; kingdom Metazoa; phylum Arthropoda; class Insecta; order Orthoptera; family Acrididae; genus Schistocerca; species Schistocerca serialis. Next base: position 211,780,809 of record NC_064646.1, on the reverse strand, counting down.
TGGGAAGGAAATCGGCCGTGCCCTTTCAAAGGAAACATCCCGGCTTTTGCCTGAAACGATTTAGGGAAATCACGGAAAGCCTAAATCAGGATGGCTGGAGACGGGATTGAACTGTCGTCCTCCCGAATGCGAGTCCAGTGTGCTAACCACTGCGCCACCTCGCTCAGTGGTAGAAATGAGAGACTCGTGTTTCGGAGTCGGTCCGACAAGGGCGCAGTACTCTGTACTGGGCGATACGGAATAATTGTGGAGTAGCTGCGTACTTATCCAAAACTCCATATAATTTCGCGGAATTGTGTCATGCAGACGCGCCGCCGTGGTTGCTACGACATGTCGACATCACACCTGATCAGCATAACAACACGACCTGGACAGATGGTTGCGGCCCTTATCGTAGAGCAGAGTGGCAGGATAGGTAATATACGCGCGATCAGCCTTACAATTTATAGAATTTAAACGGATGGCCATCTGCATCGATGAGCATCGCAGCACATTCTCACAATTTTTCTTTGAATGGATTCTGATGGAGAGAACGTGACCTAAAATCATGTGGTCTCATTCCGCTAAGGGAAAGTGCGAATCCAAATTCTCTGTTTTATAGTTGTCGGTTCATGTTATACTCCTTTTCTTTGTTAAGATTTTAATCTGTCCACACTCAAGAGACATCACCCCGTTAAAGCGATCTATGAACATATGAGATTTGGTTAAAATATGGCTCTGAGCACTATGGGACTTAACTGCTGTGGTCATCAGTAATCTAGAACTTAGAACTACTTAAACCTAACTAACCTAAGGACATCACACACATCCATACCCGAGGCAGGATTCGAAACTGCGACCGTAGCGGTCGCGCGGTTCCAGACTGTAGCGCCTAGAACCGCTCGGCCACTTCGGTCGGCATATGAGAATTCTCAAATGGAGTAAATGTAATTCTTTTCCAATATTTCAGACTGCATATATTGACACACCAAACCTATCTTACATCCTAGTCAAAAATTTTTGGTGGGGTTAACTTGATGTTATTCACATGCATAACTACTTTCTGTGAGATACGCGACCTCACCCATTCCGATTTTTCAACAGTGGCGTTGATTGCATAGTCAGATGTCATTAAGCGCATACGAATCGCATTGGAGGAATTTATAATAGAATTCCGGGTTCAGTAAATAATTCATTTGGATATCGCCTCATGGTAGTTAAGGAGAACTTGAAGGTCGCCTCCCAGAATAGGCGACTCTCCTTTTAAAAACGTACCCTGAAATCTTCTGATACAAAAACAAGGTATTCAGATTTGTTCATTTTTCAGTATTTTGAAAGATATTTTTTTATCACACTCTGTCTCTCAGCACACAGGTAGTTTCTTACAACTGGCCAATCGCAGACTCGCGTTACCTTAACTGGTTGCGTGAATTTCCTAATCTGACGTGTTTACTTTTCACTGGGTATTACCTTCTATGGCAATAGTTCGGTTCTCGTGGCTTCTGCGTTACGTCAATGAAAATGTGCTCTAGCACAACGGTGTTGCATCAGCATTTCATCGTTAATATCTAAGTTGTATTGGGTATAATAGTACATGGTTAGGTTCTTTAACGTATTTTCGTATTAAATACAATTAGTCCCGTTGCTACGCGCCGCTCGTATCTCGTAACACCAGCTAGTTATGAATGCTGATTCAGAGCCGCACTGGACTCCTTAGGCAGGGAAATCAAACAAATATGAGAGACACCATGGAACGACAAGACAGAAGGGACGAAGAATCTGTAAGCGGAGATAACGAATTTACGATTGAGATGTTATACGGACTGCCGATTATAAATCCGCTCTCGGATCAGTCAGACAGACGCGTGACCCAGAGTAATGAGATCACAGCTTCTAGTGAAGGTCATTCACGGTCAGAAGATTCTGGAAACTTAGGCGAACACGTTCAACAACACGGCAGTCCGTGTGATAATCAGAACCGAACGCAAATCGTAAATCCAGTCACTGACAATTACACAAAAGATTTTGCCCGGATGCGTTCCCAAAGTAGGTGTCACGCTTTCAGAGTTAAGGGTCAAGTAGCCATGCTTGCCGAATGAGCGACGCCACACAGTGTGGAAAATCTAGAACAGCGACGGAAAGCAGAATTAGCCGAACGCAAAGCTCAGATGAGTAAGATTAAAGAGAATTACGTCAACAAAATGAGGACAATCATTTGGCGGTGACTACGAAGATTGATTCACTGCACGCAGACGTCTCTGAAGTCGAACAAACGACTATCTGCCAAGAGAGACACCCGTTTGGCTAGATCGAACACTGCAGTAGCTAAGAAAACGTCACTCATAGCAATAAAACAAGCAAAACATGCTATTTGGACTGCTACTAAAGAATTGCAGGTAGTTACGAACGGGTTTACTGCAGACAAATAATATTTGACCAAAACGCCACACATCTGCAAAAAGTGGAGGAAAAATTAGAAATGGTTTCTAAATAGGTCACCACTTTTCGGGAAGAAAATGCAAATAAATTCGAAACAGTTTATTAAAGTATCAGAGTCACTGAGGATGCGGTGACAACTGGAGATGCACACACCAACAACACAATCCCATTGATCAACAGTTAACCTGTTGTCCCAAACTCGCTTACCTCCTATGGTACCACATAGGCGGACGCAAGCATGTCAGAATGGCAGATTTGCTGTTTGACTTCAAACATTATCGGTCGAACAGGAAATTTTCAACGTTCAAGGAAAATGGCCCACTTTACCCCATTGCCTGGTACAGACAATTTCAGTACACGTTTCCCGCGTCTTGGCCATTGTACGCAAAATTTGAATTCTTATACATTCACATGGACGGCAGTGCGGTCGACAAAATGTGACACGCTGCAGATTGTTGGGACACTCTTGAGGCATTTATAGAAAAAATCAGGTAGATTTACTGGCCATGAGCAGAACAATCTCTTGTCAAATAGAAATCACCATATGTCCAGTGCTAGAGGCTTAACGGAACAAAACACCCCTAAAGATGCTCGAAGTACACGCCATATTCGAAAGAGGATATCGTACAAACCTTTTATTTATCAACAAGCCTTCTTCAGGCGGCGCAAAATTCAAATGCGGATGCTTTAGACAATTTCTGCAGGAATTTGCTATGGTCATAGAAAGATGCAACAAATATGAAAACAACGAATGAAACGGACAAACCAGTTATAAGTTGGGCAGGAACAACAGGCCACGTGATAACCAAAACAGGCAAAATAGTAACTACCAAATTAACGGTAGACACAATAATGGCAATGATGACTGCCATATTCACAATGACTACAGAACCCAAACTAATTGGCGGGACCAGACACAGGGTCAACAATCTGACAACGGCAATAATGGCCAGCGCTTCATAACTGTAACGGCGAGCGAGTGGAACTGCATGGCTCTAACCCACTGTCGATTTCCAATAACAATGGCAACAACAGCTGACGCCACAGACTTGGGAGAACATCCCGCAAGGGTCATAATTACAGACAAATAAACAAAAATATTTATCTCATCGGCTGTGAGGACATACGGGATGTGCTCGCAGATGAGAAGAAGAAGGAGAGCAGTACTGAACTCTTTCCCATCGTCTCCATAACAGTAGGGTCAGTAGCTTTATGTACCATTATTGACAGCAGCAGCCACGTAACTATGATATCAGAGAATGCATTCCATATGTGCAACGATTAGCGCAAAAATCTGCGTTAGCTAAAGCACATAAAGTTGTTGTTGTCTTCAGTCCTGAGACTGGTTTGATGCAGCCCTCCATGCAACTCTATCCTGTGCAAGTTTCTTCATCTCCCAGTACCTACTGCAACCTACATCCTTCTGAATCTGCTTAGTGTATTCATCTCTTGGTCTCCCTCTACGATTTTTACCGTCCACGCTGCCCTCCAATGCTAAATTTGTGATCCCTTGATGCCTCAAAATATGTCGTACTAACCGGTTCCTTCTTTTTGTCAAGTTGTGCCACATACTCCTCTTCTCCCCAATTCTATTCAGTACTTCATCATTAGTTATGTGATCTACCCATCTAATCTTCAGCATTCTTCTGTAGCACCACATTTCGAAAGCTTCTATTCTCTTCTTGTCCAAACTATTTATCGTCCATGTTTCACTTCCATACATGGCTACACTCCATACAAATACTTTCAGAAACGACTTCCTGACACTTAAATCTATACTCGATGTTAACAAATTTCTCTTCTTCAGAAACGCTTTCCTTGCCATTGCCAGTCTACGTTTTATATCTTCTCTACTTCGACCATCATCAGTTATTTTGCTCCCAAATAGCAAAACTCCTTTACTACTTTAATTGTCTCATTTCCTAATCTAATTCCCTCAGCATCACCCGACTTAATTCGACTACACTCCATTATTCTCGTTTTGTTTTTGTTGATGTTCATCTTATATCCTCCTCTCAAGACACTGTCCATTCCGTTCAACTGCTCTTCCAAGTCCTTTGCTGTCTCTGATAGAATTACAATGTCATCGGCGAACCTCAAAGTTTTTATTTCTTCTCCATGGATTTTAATACCTACTCCGAATTTTTCTTTTGTTTCCTTTACTGCTTGCTCAATATACAGATTGAATAACATTGGGGATAGGCTACAACCCTGTCTCACTCCCTTCCCAACCACTGGTTCCCTTTCATGCCCCTCAACTCTTATAACTGCCATTTGGTTTCAATACAAATTGTAAATAGCCTTTTGCTTCCTGTATTTTACCCCTGCCACCTTTAGAACTTGAAAGAGAGTATTCCAGTCAACATTGCCAAAAGCTTTCTCTAAGTCTACAAATGCTAGAAACGTAGATTTGCCTTTCCTTAATCTTTCTTCTAAGATAAGTCGTAAGGTCAGTATTGCCTCATGTGTTCCAATATTTCTACGGAATCCAAACTGATCTTCCCCGAAGTCTGCTTCTACCAGTTTTTCCATTCGTCTGTAAAGAATTCGCGTTAGTATTTTGCAAGTGTGACTTATTAAACTGATGGTTCGGTAATTTTCACATCTGTCAACACCTGCTTTCTTTGGGATTGGAATTATTACATTCTTCTTGAAGTCTGAGGGTATTTCACCTGTCTCATACATCTTACTCACCAGATGGTAGAGTTTTGTCAAGACTGGCTCTCCCAAGGCCATCAGTAGTTCTAATGGAATGTTGTCTACTCCTGGGGCCTTGTTTCGACTCAGGTCTTTCAGTGCTCTGTCAAACTCTTCACGCAGTATCGTATCTCCCATTTCATCTGCATCTACATCCTCTTCCATTTCCATAATACTGTCCTCAAGTACATCGCCCTTATATAGACCCTCTATATACTCCTTCCATCTTTCTGCTTTCCCTTCTTTGCTTACAACTGGGTTTCCATCTGAGCTCTTGATATTCATACAAGTGGCTCTCTTTTCTCCAAAGATCTCTTGTAGGCAGTATCTATCTTACCCCTAGTGAGATAAGCCTCTACATCCTTACATTTGTCCTCTAGCCATCCCTGCTTAGCCATTTTGCACATCCTGTCGATCTCATTCTTGAGTCTTTTGTATTCCCTTTACTGCTTCATGTACTGCGTTTTTATATTTTCTCCTTTCATCAATTAAATTCAATATTTCTTCTGTTACCCAAGGATTTCTACCAGCAGGCTAAATTCAACACAATTCGCTGTTTCGGGTTGCCTACATCAGGGACAAATATACATCAGGGGCAAGTATACATTCAGGGGCAAACCTATTGTTCTCTTTTGATTGACAGGTATTTAACCTATTGTTGTGCTAAATGGATTATGACCCTGGGGGGACAATCGGTGCTTCTGAGAAACCTCCCCCCCCCACCCTTCCCCCTCCTCCTACGAACCCCTCAGGACACGTCCAACCATTGAACCTACCCCTGGCAGATACAGGTACACATTCAGGCCTGAGTTATTCGAATAGCCCCCTCCCATTCTATCAGTTTGATTGACTGCTTAATTAAATTTATCAATTAATTAACCTCTCCGCTTGATAAATACCCCAACCCTACCTTCCCACCTCCAGTACCTGGAAATTGGTAGCACTGTGCTGGATCTCACGACAGAAAATTCAATTACGTAGCAGATGTAATACTGGTTATTTATACAAAATCTATCTTGCTCATCCTTCTGTATTGTTTGGGAAGATGTAGGTCTTGTAAAAGTACATCGGAAAGAAATAATTAAATCAATCGCTTCTTTTTATTCAGATTGTGCAAGGAATACCGTCATGAAACAGTCATCACATGTAATTACACTGTTAAAAATCTTTCGATCATAAAGCAAGCACCACTCACCATCGCCCATACACTGCTCACCACAAAATGCCACTTGCGCCACAGCACACACAGGCTGCTCGGCGTCCTGCAAAGCTACTTGTCTGTCAGTGGCCACAGCATGCGCCATTGGTTCAGATGGTTCAAATGGCTCTGAGCACTATGCGACTTAACTTCTGAGGTCATCAGTCGCCTAGAACTTAGACCTAATTAAACCTAACTAACCTAAGGACATCACACACATCCATGCCCGAGGCAGGATTCGAACCTGCGACCGTAGCGGTCGCTCGGCATGCGCCATTGCCCAGGAAGTGTCTGCTTGGGTTCCGTAACTGACGGACCAGATGTCGCGCTAATGCCTGAACAAAAGCGTCAAGTGGCGGCAATCCTACAATGCTACAACGAGAAATTCATGTCGAAACACCTACTCTCTCTCTCACTCTCTCTCTCTCACTCTCTCTCTCTCTCTCTCACACACACACACACTCTCTCTCTCTCTCTCTCTTTCTCTCTCATCCAGTAGAGTGCCACTTCCAGTTGGACTGAACTGTAAACAAAGCAGCGTTAACCTGATGAACCCATAGCTGTGGATGGATTGGAAATATTCGCTCACTCTAACAGACTGACTAATTAATGAAATCGATAGCCTTTGTGTGGGACAATTTTTCCCTGCTTCCTATTGGTGGATACCAGGATTGAGATATTTAGCAAGATTCGATCCTGCAACAACCTGGTTTCCAAACCCTACTGGATTCTTTCGTCCTTGCCACCTATCGGTGGATACCGGCACAGTTAGATCATTTGGTAGGAAGTCCATCATGTTGGAGGTAGCTGAAAATTTCATATTTTAGCTGTTGCATGTTATGTCCTTAAACAATTTGTGGGAGGAGCTGGATAGACGCGCTTTCGCAATATTATCATCAGAAACAACAAATTGTTCAATCGGGAATTTGACATTGCAGTATGGTTTTTAAAGTAGTATACAATTCCAAAATTAGTCCTCTGCACCACATTCTGAAGGAGGAGGAAACGTCTACCATGTGACAGGGTAGAGACACAACAACAATACCACTGCGACACAGAGTCAATTGTGATGTACTAAGAAGCACTTAACACAACACACTTAAACCACGATCCAGTAACTGCCATGAGTAGATGTCAGAAGGTGCTGAAGCACTCGCACATCCCATACACTCATTTCCCAGATGCCTGGGCCCATGGGCGTACCCAGCCAGGGGCAGAGGGGGAGGGAGGGCAGCTGCCCCCCCCTAGAAGATATTCGCAGTTTTTCACTAGTTTACTCTTTTATTTAATAAGAAATGCCGCATGTTATCTCGGATTGTACAAGTGCATTTTTGTATTTAAAATGTTTATTAAAAGCAGTTTTTCACTGGTTTACTGTTTTATTTAATAAGAAGTGCTGTATGTTGTCTCGAGTCCTTGGTTCCTAAGACTAGTATGACCTGCCCCCCCCCCCCCCCCCCGCCTAGTTCAGATCCTGGGTACGCCTTTGCCTGGGCCCGTCGTATACTGTCAGTGCCGACGTTCAGAGATAGGTGAAAATTACAGCCACTATCGCAGCTGCAGTTGTGGATGCACATGTATGCCAAAGTACACCACCTCCAGCCACGTAGGGCATTCGGGAATGATTGGAGTTGTAAGAATTCGGATGATAGCAATATGTCGCTGGACACAAACACCTATCATTTTGAATCTTCCCTCATGCAACACACATGCATCCACTTCTGTCGCCGTTCAGTCAGCACACTGGTCACTTCACTATCCCCCACTGCCATGGGCAACATCAGACAAGTCAGTGCAATCTTTGTACCCATCACAGGCTAAGCTAATCCGTTATTTCTGGTTGCCAAAGCCTCATGACCACCCTTGCAGCCAGCCACAACAAGCAGCTGCAGCTTGGACATATACAGTAGTTCTAATCAATTCCACCCAACATAGACATAGTGGTTTAAAAAATCTACTTTACCCAATCCAAGGCAGAGATGTTGTTGACCATACTCCACGATTTTCTCAAGTGAAATGTAGATTTCTACATTTTATACGAGTTATTTTCTAAGACAGAAGAAACCGAGGCATACATGCATTCTCACATCGTTAAATAACGTTACCTGTTGTGAAAATCCTATAACAGTATGGCATAGGCTATATTTCCTCTACGTTTTTTCTGATCAGGTAGGAAATAATCTTTTCTGATCTGTTACGCCATGCATCACAGGACTAGAATATTAAACCCATTTTTGGATTACGACAGATTGCTAAGATCTACCTCTGTCACAAGAAGCCACCTCACTTTAGAACTCATGCTTAAAGTAACCAAACGCCCCACCACATATGAAGTGTCTTAAGGTAACAGCACAAAGAAGTTGTAAATATCAGGTTAGTACAACATATCACCCTATAAACTGGATAATACGTCTGATTTTATTACGATGGTGTTCTATCCCCGTGCAAGTGAGAGACTGAAATGTTGCTGAGAGATATCACCACAGAAATCTGCTGTACCCTAGCCGTCACCTCCACCCGCATGGTGGCACGACACTGACATCAGATTTATAGGCTAATTAACTAAATTGATCATGAGAGTCAGTTTGCATGACAGGATTCGACTACTGGTAACATAGATTTCGTGTAAGGACCACCGTATTAAAAACACAATCACAACAACTATGTTACAAGCCACCCTGCATAAAATGTGGTCCTGGTTCTACAGGCACATGCAAGAGTCGCTGATAGCGTTACGCTTTCTAGTAGAAAGTCTGTCTGCGACTTTAACCCAAGTCTTTCCATTCAACCATATACTTGCGCTGGATGCTATGGACACGTCTTTTAATGATTACAGTCACTGGTGAATCATATTCGTGCCACACTCATGTCTCGAAACGAGTCACCTTTGTTGAACCTATCTGCTGCAGCAAATCTGCAACGTGGCTTTAGACAGTCCCTCTGCACCCAGTAACTGTTCTTCAGTCTCTGTCCCGCTCTCCCTTCAGCTTCGTCCATGTGATTGTCCCAATTTAAGTCGAAACTGAGCTGAAGTCAGAGAGCGCTGTATCTATGACCTTCTGCATCCTGTGGCGAAACATACTGACCTAAGTTAATGCGAGAGGATCGTGTTTTTTGACCAATTGGCGGCATTTTATCGTAGTTCCACCAACGGTGTACGACGTGTAAGACCGGCGCCATAATGAAGTTTACTCCTGCAACATAAGGAAGTATAAAAGACAATACAGGAACTGGAAGTAGAACTGGAAGAAAGATGAGGGTTTTGCTACTGCATTGCTGTGCGTCTCAAAACTACATACAGGTATTGCATGCTGAAGGAGATCTGTGCCCTCAGGCTCATTCACGTCTGTCACCCAAACATTCTATCACTGTCATTTCGTACCGTCTCACAGAAAAACTATGAACTATAAAATTCCTCTAACTTCATCTGACGGAAAACTCAATGAGACTTTACTGCATCTCTCTCTTCCAATATATCGAAATCAAACCCTGTCTGTCTGCTAGCATTGAGCTTGTGTGGTGATCATATTACATTTACTATTCTGACATCGCCCACACAGTATATATTTTCTTTACTGTCGTTTGCTGTTAGCAATATTAGCCTATTCGCAAGTGTTAGCAGCTTTCACTCAGTTAATACTAGGCAGAAATCAAATCTGCATTTGGAACGCACTTCCTTGACTCTTGTGCAGAAGGGAGTGCAGTATTCTGCTGCATCCATTTTCAATAAGCTACCACAAGAACTCAAAAATCTTAGCAGTAGCCCAAACTCTTTTAAGTCTAAACTGAAGAGTTTCCTCATGGCTCACTCCTTCTATTCTGTCGAGGAGCTCCTGGAAGAGCTAAAACATTAAGCAAATTCCAGTGTGACATTGTTGATTTTCTTTATTTAAACTCACGACTTGTAGCCTGAATATGTTTTTTATATTTCATTTTATCTCTTTCTACTATCGTGTTATAATTTCATGTATTGACTCGTTCCATGACCATGGAGACTTCTCCTTAATTTGGTCCCACGGAACAATAAATAAATAAATAAAGTATTGATCCATTTGATCAGTGGCCAGTGATCGAAGTCGCATGCACAGCCTAGTGAAAAGTTTCATCGCCTGTGTGTCAGATGGCCATATCCCACAGACTGCCAGTCGCAAGACAGGGCCCCTGTTTTGTTGTCTGATACATTGTTTTTCTGCTGTTACACGTCCAAACGAAGTATTATTACAGCTTTGTACACCGCCATACATTTTGTTTTCTCCACCATGACTGCAAGGTCTGTGTCAGGTTCTAAACTGACATTAACACGTGTTGACTCATTGTCTCCCACAGAAAACTGGACATCACATGGCGTAAATGATGTTGCTGCTGCTTCCACAACACACTCACTGGATGGTTAATATAAAAGACAGTCACAATATAAGGAAACTGGAAGAGTTTTGCGGTATTGTGGAGCGTTTCCCAACAGCTGTCTGAAGATGATTGATGACTTCTACATTTAAACTCATGACTCACAGTGATGGGGTATCAGATGCTTTGGTGTTCCATTTCGATTGATCCCTCATATAGCAGTCATCAACGTAATCACTGTTTTGGTGCTGGCCATTCTCATAAGGTGTTGCCTCTCGACCAAGACTGTTTCTCCACCTCTGACAAGTCATATCAGTGAGTCATTATGTGCTAATCTACAGCATACCAGTGGGCAGATGTGTCTCCGCATGTGCTGTGGACGGCTCCCATGACTCTTCCCTACCACTAGTAGTTCCATAGAACACATCTTCAGACGTAGCATACAGTTGATCCATCTTCGATCCCTATCCCAGATGTGACGTGTTGTGGTTCTGCCTCTGAACATCACCCTGGATATTACATCATATCCCAGATGCAACGTGTTGTGGATGCACATACTGTGAATCTGCATCCCAACATTGCTCTCGATATAATGCATGACAGAACCATACTCGAACACCAATGCGGGTCCATTTTGGGACATGGAAGCCATCTGTAACACATGCACAGACACAGACATATAGAAAACAGAGCAAACACACTGTAACTGTAGAATATGTAGTTGGAGGTGACTGGATGCATTCGAGTACAGTGCTATACTACGCCACTCCACCAAAAAAAAAAAAAAAGTTGATTTGCCCTAGGTGTAGGCAACTGTACTACATCTACAAGCAATTTCAGAATATGACACGAGAAGTGATGTCATGATCAAATAGGTAGAAGTAACATAAAATCGATAAAATTACGAAAAATGACGGAAAACACGTATAAATTGAGGGAAAATACACTCCTGGAAATTGAAATAAGAACACCGTGAATTCATTGTCCCAGGAAGGGGAAACTTTATTGACACATTCCTGGGGTCAGATACATCACATGATCACACTGACAGAACCACAGGCACATAGACACAGGCAACAGAGCATGCACAATGTCGGCACTAGTACAGTGTATATCCACCTTTCGCAGCAATGCAGGCTGCTATTCTCCCATGGAGACGATCGTAGAGATGCTGGATGTAGTCCTGTGGAACGGCTTGCCATGCCATTTCCACCTGGCGCCTCAGTTGGACCAGCGTTCGTGCTGGACGTGCAGACCGGGTGAGACGACGCTTCATCCAGTTCCAAACATGTTCAATGGGGGACAGATCCGGAGATCTTGCTGGCCAGGGTAGTTAACTTACACCTTCTAGAGCACGTTGGGTGGCACGGGATACATGCAGACGTTCATTGTCCTGTTGGAACAGCAAGTTCCCTTGCCGGTCTAGGAATGGTAGAACGATGGGTTCGATGACGGTTTGGATGTACCGTGCACTATTCAGTGTCCCCTCGACGATCACCAGTGGTGTACGGCCAGTGTAGGAGATCGCTCCCCACACCATGATGCCGGGAGTTGGCCCTGTGTGCCTCGGTCGTATGCAGTCCTGATTGTGGCGCTCACCTGCACGGCGCCAAACACGCATACGACCATCATTGGCACCAAGGCAGAAGCGACTCTCATCGCTGAAGACGACACGTCTCCATTCGTCCCTCCATTCACGCCTGTCGCGACACCACTGGAGGCGGGCTGCACGATGTTGGGGCGTGAGCGGAAGACGGCCTAACGGTGTGCGGGACCGTAGCCCAGCTTCATGGAGACGGTTGCGAATGGTCCTCGCCGATACCCCAGGAGCAACAGTGTCCCTAATTTGCTGGGAAGTGGCGGTGCGGTCCCCTACGGAACTGCGTAGGATCCTACGGTCTTGGCGTGCATCCGTGCGTCGCTGCGGTCCGGTCCCAGGTCGACGGGCACGTGCACCTTCCGCCGACCACTGGCGACAATATCGATGTACTGTGGAGACCTCACGCCCCACGTGTTGAGCAACTCGGCGGTACGTCCACCCGGCCTCCCGCATGCCCACTATACGCCCTCGCTCAAAGTCCGTCAACTGCACATACGGGTCACGTCCACGCTGTCGCGGCATGCTACCAGTGTTAAAGACTGCGATGGAGCTCCGTATGCCACGGCAAACTGGCTGACACTGACGGCGGCGGTGCACAAATGCTGCTCAGCTAGCGCCATTCGACGGCCAACACCGCGGTTCCTGGTGTGTCCGCTGTGCCGTGCGTGTGATCATTGCTTGTACAGCCCTCTCGCAGTGTCCGGAGCAAGTATGGTGGGTCTGACACACCGGTGTCAATGTGTTCTTTTTTCCATTTCCAGGAGTGTACGTCGAAATGCGGGGAAATTGAGGGAGCACATGTGTCCCTTCTGCTTGGTGCAGGACAGTTCTTCTACATGGGAACGAGTGTTTTAAAGTAAGAGGAATACGAGAAGACGTTGATGAGGAAGCACTGGGAACCATGGAAGCAGTCATTTTTCGTCGATAGCGATAAGACGGTTCGAATAGAATGTTTCACGTGGATGATTACCTAATGTAGAGTAATAAATTTATATATGTCGAATCACAAAGTTATCAGCAATTGCATTATAAATTTTTATAGAGTCGATAGGTAAAGAGCATTGTATTACCAGGTGGGGTGACTGCAGTATGTGACTACAGAATGAATCGCTTGTGTGACCTTGTGCAGGCATGTTACGTGTTTTAAATTCTAACAAACAGTATTTACAATGCACTTCTCTGTACTCTGTGCAACTATTGTTCGGTTAATGAATATTGTCAGTGGCACCTCCTCAGTTAAAGTGTTCAAAGATGTGCTGACGAGAGCAACATGAACACCACCAAAATAACATTTGAATACTTATGTCCTAAACAAAATTCAGAAGCAAAAAAAAAAAAAAAAAAAAAAAATGAAATGAGAAATCTTAATAGCGGTCTAAGTAGGACACTAGATAAGGAAAAACGGGGGCCTAACATAATACTGGGATATCATTGAGTCCAGCGACAGCCATTTTTAATTGACGTCCCAACGGCATGAGCCAGAGAAAAGAACAAAATTTTAGCCTAGTATATACAAGAAAAGCATACTACTACTAATATATCATTTGTCTATGAGGACCAGCATGGCCAGCGTTCATTCGCGAAAGTGTTTCACATAGCTTACGTGATGTAACCCAATAGTCTTGTTTGTGACTATATAAATTCTAATTCTAGCGAGTTTGCATGGGCTACTCTCCAGATACAGAACGGGTCACTGCGAACGGAGAAGAACTTGTAGCATTTGGGCTGGGCTTTGTTGGATTGTAGGGATGATTTGAGTAGTACTTTTTCGGTCATGTGTAACTCTCTAACGTCTCCTTCTTATCGGGATGTGTAACTCTCTAACGTCTCCTTATCAGGGAGTGTTTTAATTCTGAGCGCCGCTGCCTTGTCTGCCTCCGTAGTGTAGTGGTAGCGTTGCCGCCTGCCACTCAGGAGGCCTGGGTTCGATACTCGGCATGGGACTAGGTGTTGTGTGTCCTTCATCATCATTGACTCGCAAATCGCCGATGTGGCATCACCTGAAAAGGACTTGCAATATGGTCGTCTTTGTGCCTAGCACATGCTCCACGGGACCCATTGATGCCCAAATGAATGTTCCCTGGAATATAATGGAGCTGCCGCCAGCTTGTCTCCATCCAACAGTACAGGTGTCAAAAAACTGTTCCCCTGGAAGACGACAGATTCGCATCCTCCCATTGGCATGATGAAGAACGTAGCAGGATCCTTCAGGCCATGTAACGCTCATTCGTGGTGTTAACATTGCCATATGCATGGGTCGTCAGCTGCGGAGGTGCATCGTGCACTGTGTGTTCAGGTACACTTGTACTCTGCCCAGCATTAAGGACTGATGTTAGTTCGCCGCCTGTCCTGTTTTATTAGTCTGTTCAAATGGTTAAAATGGCTCTGAGCACTATGGGACTTAACATCTGAGGTCATCAGTCCCCTAGAACTTAGAACTACTTAAACCTAACTAAGCTAAGGACTTCACACACATCCATGCTCGAGGTAGGATTCGAACCTGCGACCATAGCGGTCGCGCGGTTCCAGACTGAAGCGCCTAGAACCGCTCGGCCACACCGGCCGGCTTTATCAGTCTGTCCAGCCTGTGATGTCTGACATCTGAAATGAGGTGTGGTCGCCCAAACCCAAGACATCTGGATCTGGTTTCACCTCCGTTTCACCAGATGTTGAAGATACTCACCACAGCACTAAATGGTTCAAATGGCTCTGAGCACTATGGGACTCAACTGCTGAGGTCATTAGTCCCCTAGAACTTAGAACTAGTTAAACCTAACTAACCTAAGGACATCACAAACATCCATGCCCGAGGCAGGATTCGAACCTGCGACCGTAGCGGTCTTGCGGTTCCAGACTGCAGCGCCTTTAACTGCATGGCCACTACGGCCGGCCCACCACAGCACTCCTCAAACAGCCAACAAGTAGTTCAGTTTCCAAAGAGCCTGTGCCGAGTCTCTGGGCTATCAAAACCTACCCTCGGTCAAACTCAGACAGATCGCACGCCTTCCCGTTCTACACATGGGCAGCACGCTCACTGGTAATACGTGCACCATGTGTGTGTCTGACTAGCAGTCATTCCTTGGCAGATGACATTGCTATCGCCTGGACGGATTTTTGCCGACAGCAGGTCAGTGTTTTAACTGATAGGTGTATTTAATTTCAGTGCTATCTAAGATGGTGGAGTCCATCATACGCAGCACAACTTTTGAAAGGGCAAGTCAACGACAACAACAGTAATTGACGTAGTTAAAACAATAACGCCACAATTTGAAGACAAGGAGGCAACAGCACTGGTACTCTGTGACCTTGGCAAGGCATTCGACTGTGTCTCAAATAAGGCCCTGCTCCGCAAGTGGGAGAACGTCAGAATGTGATTTAATCCAAACGAGTTCTATATTGTGACCAGCCTTTTTAACTTGATGGTAATGATCTGCTATATGTAGGGTGTGTTTATAAGTTCCTTTATTCCATTTACTCCAATTCTGGCAGCTAATAGATTTCAGAACGCTTTGCGAGTCAGTTATTATTACTGCTTTGGTAATTTGGCGAGTGTATAGATATTTAACTACCTGAGGAGCAGAAAATAGTTCAGCGAGAAACATGGAAGCGTCACCTAATAGTTGAAACGTAATAAACATTCGTGCATTTGTAAAAAGATCGATGCGCGAAGCTTACAACTACCACTGTGATACCTTAGCATAGACCTTACTGAGAACCCAAGAAAATTCTGGTCTTACGTAAATCTGTTAAGTGGGTCTAAGGCTTGCATCCATTCACTAGTTGACCAGTCTTGTATGGCAGTTGAAAATAGCAAAAGTAAAGTCGAAGTTTTAAATTTTGCATTTAAGAAATCGTTCATGCAGGAGAATCGTAGTGACATAGTCGTTTGACCATAGCAAAGACTCCTGTTTGTCCAGATGGAATCCCAGTTAGGTTTTACAAAGACTACTCTACAGCACTGGCCCCTTACATAGCTTGCATTTATCGTGGAACTCTCGCCCAGCGCAAAGTCTCAAGCGGCTGGAAAAAAGTGCAGTTGACTCCTATGTACAAGAAGGGCAAAAGAACTGACCCAAAAAATTACAGATCAACATCTTTAATATCAGTTTGCTTCAGCATCCTTGAACATATTCTCAGTTCGAATATAATAAATTTCCTTGAGAGGGAAAAGCTTCTGATCACAGACAAGCATGGTTTTAGGAAACAACACTTGTGCAAAACTCAGCTCAACCGTCTCTCACATGAGATCTTGTGAAGCATAGATGATAGATGATAGGCAACAGGCGTATTCCATATTCATAAATTTCTGTAAAGCAATTGACATGGTCCCACAGTGCTAACTATCTACAAAGGTATGAGGGTTGCACCAAAAGTAAGGTTCCCATATTTTTCACAAATAGAAAACATTGTTTATTGTTGTTAATTTATACATCGTTGAAAAGCTTACGCTTTTGTCTATTTTTCAACTTAGTCTCTATTGTTTTCGACACACTTTTGAAGACGGTGCTCCAGCTTTTGTTTTCCTAAGTAGAAGAAGTCTCCCTTCAACCCACTGAGGAAGCGTGTGACCTCTGCTCGGACTTCATCGTCGCTCTTGAAGCGTTTGCCACCTAACTGATCCTTTAGCTTGGGGAAGAGGTGATAATCGCTGGGGGCTAAGTCTGGGCTGTATGGGGGATGGGGTATAACAGTCCGCCCAAATTTCTTCAAAAGCTCCTGTGTTTGACGAGCGGCCTGGGGTAGAGTGATGGCGTGAAGAAGCACTACTCCCGCCTTCAGTCGTCCTCTCCGGTGATTCTGGATTGCTCACCAGAGTTTGTTCAATGTTTCACAATATCTGTCTGAGTTTATTGTCGTCCCAAGTTGCATGAAAGCGATGAGGAGTACCTCCTTCCAATCTCAAAACACAGTCGCCATAACCTTTCCTGCCAACAGCGTTTGTTTGAATTTCTTTGGTGGCAGTGAACCAGATGACGCCACTGACGAGATGGTTGTTTTGTTTTGGGGCTGTAATGGAACACCTACGTTTCATGTCCTGTGACGATAGAGTCCAACAATTTCTCCTTGTTGCCTCCCCCCTCACATTGTTGAAGAAACTTGCGAGCACAGTCAAGGCGTTGCTCCTTGTGCCCATCAGTCAGAATCCGGGGTCCCAGCGAGCACACACCTTGCGATAACCCAACGTTTCTGTTACTGTTCTTTCACTTGTGCCGAGGGAAGCTTCAGGAATGCGTTCAACAAGTTCACAGACAGTGACCATCCGATCTTTGAGCAGCTCAGTGACGATCTTCTGGACAATCGCATCCTAAAAAATGGTTCAAATGGCTCTGAGCACTATGGGACTTAACTTCTGTCGTCAACAGTCCCCTAGAACTTAGAACTAATTAAACCTAACTAACCTAAGGACATCACCTGCCCGAGGCAGGATTCGAACCTGCGACAGTAGCAGTTGTGCGGTTCCAGACTGTAGCGCCTAGAACCGCTCGGCCACCCCGGCCGGCATCGCATCCGAAACAGGTGGTCTTCCACTCCATTCTTCATCGTTAACTTCCATGCGACCTTCAGCAAAAGCCCTGCTCCATTTGCGGATGTGCTGAATGGACATGCACTCTTCACCATAAACTGCAGTCAGTTGCCAATGAATCTCCACAGGCAGTAACTTCCTTGTGTGGAGAACCGGATTATTGCTCGAACCTTGCACTTGGCGGGAGCGGCGATCAACGCTTCCATCTCTGACAGCTGCCAAGCCAACACTGAGCGACGTAGTGAATCGCGGACGGGCGGACACGAGAGTGGGGGAACCACTGCGAACGCCACTGTTGTCGGATTTAGCCTAGCACCTTCCCCCGAGGCTGTAATTCATTGGGAACCTTAATTTTGGTACAACCCTCGTACAAGTATGTGGAGCAGGTCCCCAGACATGTGAGTTTCTAGAAGATCTCTTAAGTGATACAACCCAGTACATTGTCCTCGACAGTGAGTGTTTGTCAGAAACAAGCGTATCATCGGTATTGTCCCGGGAAGTGTGATAGGATGGCTGTAATTTTCTGTATACTTTAATGATCTGGTGGACATGGCAAGCAGCAATCTGCGGTTGTTTGCTGATGGTGCTGTGGTGTACATTAAGGTGTCGAATATAAGTGACTGTAGGAGGATACTAGACGACTTAGACAAAATTTCTAGCCGATGTGATGAATGACAGCTAGCTCTAAATGTACAAAAGTGTAAGTAAATGCAGATGAGTAGGAGAAACAAACCCATAATGTTCGAGTACAGCACTGTCGAGAAAAATCTAGGCATAATATTGCAAAGCAATATGAAACAGAATGAGCATGCAAGGATTGTAGTAGGGAAGGTAAATGGTCGACTGCAGCTTATTGGGAGAATTTTGGGGAAGTGTGGTTCATCTGTAAAGGAGACTGCATGTAGGACACTAGTGTGAGCCATTGTCGAATACTGTTCAAGTGTTTTGGATCCGCAATCGGTCGGATTAAAGAAAGACATCGAAGCAATTCTAGAGAGGTGCATCTAAAACTCAAATGAGAATCAATGGAGGAAAGGCGACGTTCTTTTCGAGGAACACTGTTGAGAAAATTTAGAAAACTGGCATTTGAGACTGACTGCAAAACGATTCTATGGCCGCCTATTATATTTCACGTGATAACCACTATTATAGAGGCTGGGGCTCGTACGGATGCATATAGACCTAGGTTTTTCCTCACCCTATTTATGAGTGGAACAGGAAAGAAACATGTTCAATGTGTGTGAATTCCTAAGGGCCCAAACTGAGGTGAGGTCATCGGTCACTAGACTTGCACACTACTTAAACTAACTTATGCTAAGAACAACACACACACACACACACACACACACACACACACACACACACACACACACACACCAACGCCCGAGGAAGGACTCGAACCTTGACATGGTGCCTCAATCCGCACGTCCACTGCGTTTAGTATGCAGGCGTTTGCATCATTCGTACCATTCACAGAGATGAAGCTGCATTTTCCTTGGATGCCAATTATTCCCGATGTCAGTGTGAATTACACACTTTCTGTTAAGCAGATGGGAGGTATATGCCATTCTTTGTAAAACATAATGATCACAAAGCATTCTTTGGCGAAGATGAAAAGGCATTTCTCTTGCTTACAGAAGAAGGTTGTTAGTTGGGCAGGAATACATGGCTCCAAGACAAGTGTGTAAGTTTTTCTACTCTAGTCTGTCAAGCAGCACTAAGTTCTTTTTAGCAACAATGTACGATATAAAGTACTCAGAATGTTGGGATCAGCCTACACCATACCCTCGTCACTGATCTCATAAGGTTTAATGCTGTTTTGCAGGTACTGACGACAGTTTGAATGTGAGGTCCACAACTCATTCGAGAATCGAGGAGAACGCCAAGAAATCTAGTCTGCGAATTTATTGGTATTTTATGAGCAGAGAGTCGGACATTGTGCATATAGCCTAGTATAGTGCATTTTGTGAAGGGTACAATTACCGATTTTTCCAGAGATATATGCAACCCATAGCTGTGAGATGTTTGATCCAATACACCTATCGCATTCGACAGTTCACACAAAGCCAGATCCTGAACGCTGGTCTGCACATACATACAAATATCGTTTGCATACTGAAGAATTTTGGTAGTATACAGCACAAAGAACATGGGGCTGAGGATTGCTCCTTGTGGGAGGTCTGTTGTAAGATGACATGATCCAATTCCAAACCCATATGTGTCTTTCAGTACAGGAAGTGCTAATTCCATTAATCAGCTATGGTGTAATTCCAGCAGTTACCAGCTTCCAAGCAACATACATATGTCAACATTATCTTGTGAACCAAACTTTAAGAAAGACAGATATGACATAATGTTGAACGCCAGTAGTAGGGCAAAATGGACACGGCCCCACGTTGCATTGTTGCCAAATTTATTCAAGATAGTGGGTCCAAGAAGGCAGCAATGTCGCAATGAAGTCATGGCGGGAAGTTCTAATTTTGGTGGGAGAATAGGTCAATTGGGCTATCTACACTAACCTAACCCCCCTCCCTTCCCCTTCTCCCCTCCTATCTGGAAAGTGGCGGGAAAAGGACTCATTCTGTGCTGAGCTGTCAGATAGGATGGACATAAGTCTTTATTTTGTATGCATTGTTTATTTAAACAATTTGAGTTATCATAGGCAGTAGCTCCATCCAACGTGTTCACCATGAAGACCGAACTCCAACTGACCTAGTTCAAACACAACTACTCAGTCTGTGTCTAGCTGCTGGACTGGGAGGACAGACGTTATTGTTTACTGTGTGCAGAGAGTAAGATGTCTGTCTGGAGAAGGAGTAGTTTAACAGCTATATTAACTGTAACCATGCACCTGAGGACTGTGTCAATAGCAATGATGTTGGGTGCAGACGAATACTTTCATGAAGTAATGAAGATTCAGCAGCATAGAGCTAAGTTACACTTTGCAACTCATGCTAATAAATGCATATGCCATAGCTGTAGATCATTCGATGAAAGTGCAGTCAGTCTTCCAAAGTGCAAGAGGCAAGACTTTCACTCCAGTTTGTGTGCTCCACTGGAAGAGAGACCACACGCCAGCTTATGAAATGGCCACATATCTCCTGTCATGTTGGAAGTACCCGCGGCCTTCGTCCTCCTTCCCATCCATGGTGCACGGATACCCTTGGCTTCAGGAGTTATTATATCTGGTGTTGCGGAATATGGCCACATACATAACTTGAAGACGTTGTAGGAACAAAAAGTACCATTGCACAAAGAGGGATACAACTTTGTAGATGATGTGAGAATATTTAAACAATTCTGAAGAGTATCACCACCGCCACACTCGAACACGGACTCTAAAAAAAGGATCGCTGCACATTTGTGAAACCTTCCTGAGACACTTCACAGGCTTTTGTGGGAAATAGATCCAGAAATCGATATCAGCAGCAATATCCGATTTTACACAACAAAAACGACAATATTTGGAAGTCGAAGTAAATATCTCTGTGTCACTGATTGTCTGGCTCCTCCTGCTGTTGGTCTGAGTCCTCCCTCGGGGATGGTTGTGTTTGTTGTTCTTAGAATAAGTTAGTTTAAGTAGTGTGTAAGTCTAGGAACCGATGAACTCAGCGGTTTGGTCCCTTAGGAATGCACATTCACTTGAACATTTTTTATGCACATCACTTTTCGAGCTTTAGCTGCTTGTTTGAAGGCACTACTGGAGAGAGAGAAAAATATTAGGGTCCTATAGTTGCTATGGTGCTCATCACTTTTCTGAAACGATGAGTGGGCTTAGTTTCATATTTGCTGCTGCTGGAGTCAGAGCCGTTAGTTTCCTCATTTCTCGAAGCACAATCTAGTGTTTAAGTACAGACGGGAAACTCGGAACAATTACACAAATAGAATTCGAAGCACTATCCTACAGACGAGAAAAATGGCCGGAGTTATCGGTAAATTTTCGAAGTCCTACAGCTGCTGGTCTGAAGATGCTCTAAACCGACAATGATGGACGTGGGACAACATCCCGCCAGAGATGAATGGTCTGTTTGGATGTGTCCCAGAACACTTGAGCAAAAAACACATATTATTCTCAGACGTCACAGAACATTCCATAGATACCTTCTCTCCGTCTTGTTTGAACCAGAAGAGGCTCCTATGCCCTGCACAAAGGATGTCTTACGAATGGAGCATTCTGATTGGGTCTTACTGAATTTGCGCAGCAAACTGCTACTGCTGCTGGTGTGGGAGCACTGTCCGCTATTTTCTGCAGACAAACAAACTACAAGACTTTCAGCGGAAAAGCTATTTTGAACACATCGATAAACACATACAGCAGCTGTATTACACTGACAGTTAAACCCTGAAAAAGTGTTCTACAGTTCATGAAATACTCAACGACCGCCAAAGACACTCCCTTAATTACATTGCTCTGCTATTGCCGAGGAAAGCTTGAATTTGTCAGTGTGAAACCGATCTCCATCTGGGCTATGTCACCTCGTACCATATCAATGTAGTAAACCCAATTTGTATCCTGCACCATACAAAATCACCTCTTCTGCATCCTGCATATAGCTATTGAACACCAGACAAGATATTTCCCACTGCGGCCAACGATCACGAATCAACTGCCTCCAGACACGCTTGTCTGGTATGCCATCAGAGTGCCCTCAGTGGACCGCGGCCATTCTCTAACCTGTTGTACAAAGGCTGGGCTGATTCCTATGGCAAAAAAGACCTTACTGTTTCTGAATCTGACTTGCTTCCTTGGTTGCTTTCCACACCCATCTCCAGACTCTGGGATAACTAGAACATATGGATTTACACATGGTTTGCCAGAATATCATACCATTTACGCAATAGTTCTCGATATCAAGCACATAGCAATATGCTAAAGATCGCTTGCACAGCATAATTCCGAATTTAAAGACTGGAAATTATATCTCTAGAAACCCGAAACTCTTGCAAGATGCAGCAGGTTGTGACGGTACGTCACATAAATGGACATTTGGAGAAATGGAAAAGAAGTTTTTGTTATGCAACGTGTGAACCTTAAATTATCTAAAGACTAAGTACGTCAGTGCGATGTATAACAAATAGTAAAGAATATAAATTATTATTATCAAATACAGATGTAATTAACAACGAACCGCTTTTTGTTTAATCTCTGTGTAACATAGGCCTTGAAGATCAGAGACAATGATTTGATTGAACTCTCCTCCTGTTTCTGTTTCGTCTAGCGGTAGACCGACATCGTAGCGCTAGATGATATTTAATGTAAGTTTTTTCTGTATTTTTGCAAAATATAATAGAAATTGTTATTAGAAAGTGTGTATTATTGACTTAGCTGTCACCTCTCATGGTCGCAACCATTAATTCTCAGTAACCAAGTTTTTCGAGAAGTTCGAGTTGTGGGGAGCTCTTCTTCCCTAACAGCATTTGGTCGCCCATTACGCTGACTATCTTTTATAACTAATAATTCATGTTATAATATTAAATGTAAATGCGAGAGACTTCTCAATTTTGATCTTTCATTAATTTCAAAGTTAAAAAGAGTAGTGAGAGATTTCATGAACATATAAGAGTAGATGGCACAGAGATTATAGACAAAACACTTCTCAATCTTGATCTTTCATTAATTTCAAAGTTAAAAAGAGTAGTGAGAGATTTCATTTACTAAAATTCACAGCACTGAATGAGTTCAGTATGTTCTATTTTGGCCGCTTAATGGCAGATGAGATTCTCTCCAGTTTTGCCTTGCAAATAATGAACAAGAAATATTGAAAATCATTCCATTCAATAAGCTCTGCTATATCTCAGTTAATCTTTTTGAAATTTGGTACATAAATAACGAGTAGCCCCTGAGACCCACATTAATAATTACAATTTGCGTAAGAATACGTATATTTCTTTTCTAAATAGCAGTGCTCACGCAAACTCTCTGTAAGAGAAGGCGGTGGGTCGCTCGTTGTGTTTAAAAAATATTGTATCATACGTACTTCGGGGCAGTCGATGTCCATACGAGTGTTATCGCGGTATAAGTTAATTAAAAGTCTCATGCTAGCCCACAATTTTTAAATACACTCCAACCAAAATCATAAAATATAATTATAAAAATAAAAATATATAATTATCCAGTGATAAGTGGTCCCATATATAATTATACTGTGATAAGGTGAAATGTGACAGAAACAACCGAGTAACTAGAAACTCAACTCGTCTGCGAAGATCTTTACGTGAAAATTCGAGAAAAATAGAGGAAACTTATTGTTCCGTTCGTATTTTTTTAACGAATACCGATGTGAATGATACAACAGATTCCAAATCATCCTTCCACTTTACAAAGTCAACTGAGGTATTTCTTATGTCTAGATAACCAGCAATTGTGTCTTCCATCCGTCTTTCACTATCTAGATGTACATAATGCACACAGAGTCGGTGTTCTCTCAACCAAATAAAGACGAGAAATGTGTAGAAGCAGACAACCAGACAATTTACAAGGTAGGGAATAATGGTCCAACGCAAACACACATCCATATTGAATCTTCTCAAATTCCCATGAAGAACATATGAGATCATGACGAGCGCCCTACACTTACTTAGTATTAGTTCGCTATTCAGCCACCAAGGGGGCGACATGGTCAGGTCATCTATATTCCTGTACTCGAGCCACCATCTGTAGTTCGGGCGGCTCCCGCCGCAGTGCGAGCTCCCACACCCCAGACAGAATAGTCCTAGGAAATGAGCCACATATATTTTATCACAGTACTTACAATTAAATATTATGATTGCACCCTCAATATGATGGCATTTGACAATAAGTATCTGTCCATTCTTGTAGCTGTACTTAATTTTCCACATACAAAAAATCTTTCATTCCCCTTATGGCTATCACAATTTCCCATATCAAATTCATACCTTCCCTGACGAGAGGACAAAGCCAGTTTCTTTGTACATCTCTGAAAACACACATACGTTATAAGCCTGCTGATCATGGCGAACCTATCACATATCCCCTACTACTAACAAGGGAACCTCCCCATCGCACCCCCCTCAGATTTACTTATAAGTTGGCACAGTGGATAGGCCTTGAAAAACGGAACACAAATTAATCGAGAAAACAGGAAGAAGTTGTGTGGAACTATGAAAAAAATAAGCAAAATATACAAACTGAGTAGTCCATGCACAGATAGGCAACATTAAGGAGAAGCTGAGCAGAGTAGCGCCGTAGTCCCGTGGTTAGCGTGAGCAGCTGTGGAACGAGACGGTCCTTGGTTCAAGTCTTCCCTCGAGTGAAAAGTTTAATTTTTTTATTTTTAGACAATTATCAAAGTTCAGGCACTCACACATAATCAACTTCGCTCTCCAAAATTCCAGGACATGTTCAGATTTGCTTGGACATGTGCAGGATTTGACGGTCTACACACGGAAAAATTTGAAAACGTTAAAAACATATGTTTCGACAGAGCACACGGAAACCCGTGCGACTGTGAAACTGTTGCATTCATTTGTTGCAGTTTATGTGACAAACTCTTATGTTTTCAACACTTTTTTGGGAGTGATTATCACATCCACAACAAGAAAACCCAAATCGGGCGAGGTAGAAGAATCTTTTTAACCAATCGCCAAGTGTACAAGTTAGGTGGGTCGACAACATATTCCTGTCATGTGACACACATGCCGTCACCAGTGTCGTATAGAATATATCAGACGTGTTTTCCTGTGAAGGAATCGGTTGACCCATGACCTTCTGATCAAATGTTTTCGGTTCCCATTGGAGAGGCACGTCCTTTCGTCTACTAATCACACGGTTTTGCGGTGCGGTCGCAAAACACAGACACTAAACTTATTACAGTGAACAGAGACGTCAATGAATGAACGGACAGATCATAACTTTGCGAAAATAAAGAAAGTAAAACTATTAACTCGAGGGAGGACTTGAACCGAGGACCTCTCTTTCCGCAGCTGCTCACGTTAACCACGGGACCACAGCGCTCCTGAATCCAGGTTTTCCTTGATGTTGCCTATCTTGCGCATGGACTACTCAGTTTGTATATTTTGCTTATTTTTTTTCATAGTTCCACACAACTTCTTCCTGTTTTCTCGATTGATCTGTGTTCAGTTTTTCAAGGCCTATCCACTGTGCCAACTTATAACTAAATCTGAGGGGGGTGCGATGGGGAGGTTCCCTTGTAAGTATAATACTTTGACAATAAGTGAACGCTGGCAATATCAAACAAAATGGTGCAAATGGTTCTGAGCACTATGCGACTTAACTTCTGAGGTCATCAGTCGCGTAGAACTTAGAACTAATTAAACCTAACTAACCTAAGGACACCACACACATCCATGTCCGAGGCAGGACTCGAACCTGCGACCATGGCGGTCGCTCGGTTCCAGACTGTAGCAACTAGAACCGCACGGCCACTCCCAATATGAAACAATACTGATCATAAATCCGCGATGGATGGATATGTCTCATTTCTTTTTTATTGCGAGTGGTACCTGTGTCTTAGGAAGAGAGACATAATCGTCTTATAAGCCACCAGATGTTAAAAAACGATCGCAGTGGCTATGTTACTGTCACAACCCGTCTTGGTTCTACAGACACACGCAAGTATTGCTAACGATATCCAAGTTAAAAACTATACAAGCTTTAAACATCGAGGTATGGTATTGCTTCCAAATGAAGTGGCTCTCCACACAAATACCGCGACATTGAATATAGACGGTGATCGTGGAGTGTGTATTAACAGATCGAAAGTGCTGTTGCACATCGCCAGCCATGTAAGCTCGTATTAGAATCACCGAATTTAGAGAGTGATTGGCTGAGGAACATGGTATGAAGCCGGTATTTGCAACTCCCTCACGCTGCCGCTAAATATTTCTCCAGTATTTGTAACGCATTCTATCCCAATGCCACACCACAGGTTGTGCAGTATATCCACTGAGTTGATTGAGAATGATGGTTGATTGAGAATGATAACCTACAGTATGGTTGATTTAGAATGATAACCTACAGTATATGGTGTACTACATGATGAATCACTTAAAAAATACAGTACTAGATTGAAGTCGTAAGAAATGTACACTGGCTTTTCAGATCTATAGTGTTAAGTTTTCTGGTAGAAATTCTGTCCGTGATTTCGAATCAAGCCTTTCCATACAACCATATACTTACATTGAATCGTATGGAGACGTCTTTTAATGATTATAGCCACTGGTGAATTATATTCATGGCACTTTCACATCTCGTAATGGGTCACCTTTTTGGAACCTATCTGCTACAGCAAAACTCCAACGTGGCTTTAGACAGTCCCTTTGCATCTTGTAACTGTTCCTCAGTGTCTGCTCCGCCATCCTGCAGCTTCGTCCACGTGATTGTCACAATTTAAGTCGGAACTGAGCAAAAGTCAGAGACTGCTATATCTACCAACATCTGCAACCTGCACAGAAACAGGGCGAGCTGTGCTAATGCAACAGGATGGTGTTTTGACCAATCGGTGGAAAGGAGAATGTGTTGTCATAGCTCCACTAACAGTGTACGATGTGTAATGCCTACGCCAAAGATCTCTCCTGCAACACGAGGCAGTAGTAGAAAAAGACAGTACAGGAGCTGGAAGGAGGACAGGCATTTTGCTACTGCATTACAGTGTGGCTGCAAACTACATACAGGTACTGCAGTCTGAAAGGGACCTCCCTCCCTTAGGGTTCATTCGAGTCTGTCACCCAAACATTCTCTCTGTCATCGTTATTTTGCATCATCCAACAGAGGATAAAAAACTACAAATTTTAAAAACTCCGCTAACGTCATCTAGTAGAGACCTCGATAAGATTTTACCATGTCCCTGTCTTCCGATGTATATATTTATCGAAAACAAATACCATCTGTGTGCTGGGCTCGAGAATTTGCACAGCATTGTACACCTGTACACCGTCACGCATTTTGTTATTTTCACCACGACTTCAAGGTCTGTGTCAGGTCCTAAACTGACATTAATATGTTTCGATCCATTCGCTCTGACTTAAAGCTCGACATTGCATTGGAGTAAATTATGTTGCTGTTGCTCCTTCAACACACACACGCACAGGATTATTTTAAGTAAAGACAGTCACAACATATGGAACCTGGAAGAGATTTGCGATATTGTGGAGCATTTACAAATAACTGTCCAAAGGTGATTGATGACGTCTAGATTTAAACTCATCTTTCACAGTGACAAGATAGCTGATGGCTCAGTGTTCCGGTTCGATTGATTCCTCATATTATAGTCATGCAAACGATCACTGTTTCGGAGGTAGCCATCCATGGAAGGTGTTGCCCCTCCACCAAGACTTTTCCTTCATCTCAAACAATTGATGACAGTCAATCATTATGTGGTAATCAACATCGTACCACTGCGTGGATGGGATGGAAAATACACTGTCGGCGTACTGTAATAATATGCATCACAGTTGATAGTGCAATGAATTATAGAAATTTTAGTGTTTTCTCAACATAGACCAATGACACGGCAGCACACTTCCCATTTTCTGTATCATCGCTAAACCACCCCTCCACTAGTTTGTGAGTACCATATACTAGGCTGCGAATGTAGGTAGATGACTAGGCAGTCCATCCATTCACTGTTAATTCTCGAACATATATACACCAAAGTACACCAGACAGCGTCCTACATATTTATAGCACTTTGATCATGGAGCGTAATTTACGATCTTTCTCTCTGCTGATGGGAGTCACAGAGTATTCTCGAATTCTTAGGATGAAATTAGAGATTGAAAGATCTCCTCATACTGTCTTTGAACAAACCTCCCTGCAACACTGTCACTGACTTAATCTGCAGCTGACCAGAAGTAGACTGCTACATTCTACATATCTTGAAGCAACAGAGCAAGTCAAGTACGTAACTACTGTTCTGCAGCAATCTTATTCACAGCACCCATTCAAGTGCACAAGATTTCTCTAGAAGTGCGATTGTCGAGGAGGTTAGCACCCCTTATCGGTGTATAGCAGATATGAAAGTGTTGTGATGATATAACAGACGGTTAAGAAGAAGAAACGCATGGTTTTTATGCACGATGGATTTCCAGGCAGACGGAGTTAGAAGCATTTTACGGAAATCAACTGCGCTATCAATTCAGAAGTATTGTTCTAGTGTATGGGGTCAGTACCAAGAAGATATTGGTAAGACAGGAATGATTGTGGAACATAAAAACATGAGCTCCTAAGGCTACACGGTTTTGCACTTAAAACACGCTACAACGGTAGAGCAGTGCGGCTTATGACTTATTAGTTGTGTGGAGTGCAAAGCTGCTACTTATCCAATGTAAGAAATATATTTCCAGCACATGGTATACATACTTCTTGCTAGTTTTTCTACGATAAACTATGGTGTCAAGGTGCATAGCACCCACCGTTCACATCCGATAATGATTCAGAAATTATACTATGCTTGCATCAGTCCTTCATAAAACGATCGTTTGTAATGCAGAATGCCTATTACAAGGAAAGAGGCAAACGCATAGTAGCGGTGTTTGACAAGTGAAATAAAAGTCATGCAGCCACCAACTCCGTAAACAGGACATCCATCAAGCATATATATACTCAGGGATTGCAGTACCTCACAAACACCTGTCGCTAACTTCAGAATCACCATAGTTATGAACCTGAAAACTTGGTTTAAACATGGTTTTCTGCCCAAGATGCGGTAGGGGAATTGAGTACGTCGCATAAATCTTCGTTCGTCTAGAGGAATGTGTCGAAAGAGGATGGACATGTTCCATCATCATCATCATCATCACACATGAGATGGAAGTCCTCTGTTGACTGAGAGGTTTGCTGTTAACAATCACATGTAGATAGTGCTCTAAGTCACACACAGAACATGCTGTTATATCCAAGTTTAGCACAAGTTATGCCACACATGCACCCTGACATAACAAGGGAAAAAATGGTTAAATGACCTGCAGCAACATCTCCTTCTTTCTTTAGAATGCATTATCACTCTATCATTAAATCATAACTCGTTACAACTCTGTCTCAGCCGGTCACTCCATCCACTTTCTCTCATCCTTTAACGCAGATGCAAGTAAGTGCAGAGGCAAATGGTTCTCTTTTTTTTCAGGAAAGCGTCAAACATAGCAGTCAATTCGCGTATGTCACGATTATCTCAATACACTGTTACCATACAGCAACAGTTTGTTAGTTGACACTGCAAAGTTGTGATTGGTGGAGAGTGTAGAGAATCACATTGTAAATCTGTTTGTTAGGATCTGAAACACCTAATCAGTCCTGCAGAAGGGTCAAACTACCGATCCATTCTGTAGCTGTATACTGCAGTCACCCCAGCTCGTAATACAACGCTCTTTAGCTAAGGAAACGTTATAAAAATCTATAAGGAGGTTGCCTATAGTATTGGAACAATGTTTGGACGGCGACAAAGTACCGGTATCCAAGATTGCGGCGATGAAGATCTAAGATGATGGCTGGGGTTCAATCAAGATGGCGGATTTTGGCGGGAAGTTTGAATTTTGCATGCCTCCCTCCCCCGAAAAGACTCGAAATTCAAATTCCAGCAGGATAATGCACCACACCCCAGTTATCTCTACTAAGCAAAGAAAATGGCGGGAAAAAATACTTCTCTTTATTATTTAACCAGTTTCAAGCAGGTGTGTTCTCCACTGGGTCTGGACTCCAACTGGCTTAGTTCATATCGTCGCCACCAGAGGACGTCACCATGATGTCAGGTGATGACGCAAGTGTCGTTATTCAGCATGGCAAAACCCAGTGTGTTCACCATGAGTTACAGAGCCCAACTGGCTTAGTTCATATCGGCGCCACCAGAGGGCGCTCTCCTGACGTCAGATCATGACACAAGTACCGGTATTCAAGATGACGGCACCCGATGTGTTCACCGTGAGTTCCAGAGCCCAACTGACTTAGTTCATATCGTGGCCACCGAGAGCGCTACTGTGAAGTCAGGTGATGACACAAGATCGTCTGCACTGTCTCTTGCGAGTGTTATAACCGGACATGCGATGCGTCAGCAGTCCGTGAGTTAATGAACACTTATATCACAGCCTCAAGCGCGCACCTTTACACTTGCGCCGGACATAGTCTTCTGTAAATATGCTAACGTATTTAACTGAACACAAGTGACACCAACATCGCTCACCTAACCTATCAATTACATAAGTACTTAATTCCATTTCAATTTTAATCATATGCAACAAGTCAGTTTACAATTTCAATATTCAACGATCAAATGAGAAGTTCCACATTTTCCCAGTATCAGCGCGGTGTTCATTCATGACCTAGCACCCCCCACCCCTAAAATGCTGCACACCTATTGGATACTGCATTAGTCACATGATTCGACTTCATAGAACCTAGGACTTGGAACCAATTTTCACCAATGCCACACCCACGCGGACTTGGAATCAAATAGTTAAAGTCTGCACCTTAATCCTCAACCCAGCACCACACCCCCTTTCCAACCCATGTTGGTGGGCTAACTTGTACTAACATGCACTACCCTATACTAACAGGTACAGCACATGATGTCATTCAAGATGGTGGGGCGTATTGGCAGAAAAACAGATCTGAACACAAGTCTTTATTTTGCAGGCAGTGGCTCCACCACGAGTTTAACTGTCCAACTAACATAGTACACATTACTGCCATCAGATCGTACAGTCATCCCTCCTAATACCTAATCCCAGATGGTGGTCTGTAGGGGCGAGAATTATGCTAAAACAGATCTGAACACAAGTCTTTATTTTGCAGGCGGTGTCTCCACCACGAGTTTAACTGTCCAACTAACATAGTACACATTACTGCCATCAGATCGTACAGTCATCCCTCCTGTGACCTAATCCCAGATGGTGGTCTGTAGGGGCGAGAATTATGCTAAAATTACTCAGGCTGCGCTACGTTGCTGGTGAGAGTAAGGAAGGAGCCCACTCTATTTACTTTTGAACATTTTATTGATATGAAACTACCTGGCAGTTTTAATCCTCCAGGAAGTTTCATGTCAGCACACATTCCGCTGTAGAGAGAAAATTTCATTTTAGAAACATCTACCAGGCTGTGGCTAAGCCATGTTTCCACAATATCCTTTCTTCCAGGAGTGCTAGTTCTGCAAGGTTCACAGGAGAGCTTCTGTGAAGTTTGGAAGGTAGGAGACGAGGTACTGGCGGAATTAAAGCTGTGAGGACGAGGCGTGAGTCGTACTTGGTTAGATCAGTTGGTAGAGCACTTGCCCACGATAGACAAAGGTCCCGAGTTCGAGTCTCGGTCCAACACACAGTTTTAATCTGCACAGTCACATCAAGAGTAGTGACATACGTATTGTGACAAGCCAGTTGCTCGGCCACCACTGCCTAGACGTTTTCAATTGGTGAGAGATCTGGAGAATGTGCTGGCCAGGGCAGCAGTCGAACATTTCTTGTATCCAGAAAGGCCCGTACAGGACCTGCAACATTCGGTCGTGCATTGTCCTGCTGAAATGTAGGGTTTCGCAAGGATCAAATGAAGGGTAGAGCCACGGATCGTAATACATCTGAAATGTAACGTCCACTGTTGTCACCAAACACGGATGTGACCATCACGATGTTGCAAACATAACCTGGATTCATCCGAAGAAATGACATTTTGCCATTCATACACCCAGGTTCGTCGTTGAGTACACCATCGCAGGCTCTCCTGTCTGTGATACAGCATCAAGGGTAACCGCAGCCATGGTCTCTGAGCTGATAGTACATGCTGCTAAAAATGTCGTCGAACTATTTGTGCAGATGGTTGTTGTCTTGCAAACGTCCCCATCTGTTGACTCAGGGATCGAGACGTGGCTGCACGATTTTTTTACAGCAATACAGATAAGATGCCTGTCATCTCGACTGCTAGTGATACGAGGCCATTGGGATCCAGCACGGCATTCTGTATTACGCTCCTGAAACTACCAATTCCACATTCTGCTAGCAGTCATTGGATCTCGACCAACCCGAGCAGCAATGTCACGAAACGATAAACCACAATCGCGATAAGCTGCAATCCGACGCTTATCAAAGTCGGTAATGTGATGGTACGCATTTCTCCTCCTTACACGAGGCATCACAACAACGTTTCACCAGGGAACGCCGGTCAACTGCTGTTTGTGTATGAGAAATCGGTTGGAAACTTTCCTCATGTCAGCATGCTGTAGGTTTCGCCACCAGCGCCAACCTTGTGTGACTGCTCTGAAAACCTCATTTGCATATCAGAGCGTCTTCTTCCTGTCGGTTAAATTTTGCGTCTGTAGCACATCATCTTTGGGGTGCAGCAATTTTTATGGACAGTAGTGTATGTTCTTCTCTAGGATGATGACGACTTTATTCGTTCGCAGGTCAAATAATGTAGAATGTCTTTTAGACACAGCATATGCAAAAAAAAAAAAAAAAAAAAAAAACTGGAGACAGAACGAATAAGCCTCTTGTTGACCCTTTACTAAGGGCTATACACGATCACAGAACTAAACATGGAATAAACATGAACGTATAAACTGATGTAAGCCAAGAGCAGATGGCACGGAGATTATAGACAAAACACATCGCTCCTGGCAGCCGGCTTGGAACTAATTTGAAAGTGCAAAGTCGAACACACACGGCATGAGACACTCATCAACACTCGTGCACTGCACTGTACAGAACTCCTAGCCGCAATCTGTACAAAGTGAAGCTAACTTTTTTTTAAATTTCTATTGCACTGGTCATATTGTCGAATCTGTTCTGATTAATTACGTTAAAGTGGCACTTTATAGGTAACTGTCTGATGTAAATATACTTATTTATTTATCACAGGGATGTGGAATGAGTCAGATTTACATTATTATATAGATACAATAAACAGTGTACAATAGAATAACGTACATTATTGAGATATTTTAAGGTACAAAAGGAAAAGTATATTTATATGTTCACCATCATATGCCAGGAAGACAAATAATAACAAGCAAATTTGAAATTTAAAGTCTCAAAACATAAATACAAATGACAATACTAGTTTACAAATACAGTCACCAGTTAGCCTTCAAGTACTCATCAAGAGAGTAAAATGATTCACAAATAAGATATTCTCTTAATTTAGATTTAAATACAGGTGAGGCGTTAATGTGAACTTTGATATTTGACGGAAGAGTATTGAACATTTTTGTTGTAGAATATTGAACACCTTTTTGTACAAGCCTTAGATGTTTTCGATCCCTATGAAATCATTTTAGACTTTTTGTGGCCATGGTATACACTATTAGATGTAAAGAGAAGATGGTTATTACAGACACAAACCATCAGAGACAATAAGTATTGAGAAGAAGTTGTAACGGAAGTTCTAAATAAGTGCGACTGTGGTATGGAATGCAACGGGCATGACAATGCCAGTGAAATGCACAGGGCAGGTTTGCAAGTGAATATAGAGAACGAACTTAGGAAAGATTTCGATTATATTATAAACTACGCAAAAACGCTTGAAAACTTGGTAATAAGTGTGAGAAATTCCTCAAAATCTAGCCTACAAGAGTTCTCAAATACCAACCAAATAAGCAGCACACGACCAAAAACAAAAACAGTGGAACTTACTTTAAATCTAAGTAATAGGTTTAGTGCGCTTGAAAATAGCACAGAGGAGAAAGAACAATCAAATTGTACCATCATCCACACGGACAGTTAAGTGATCAACGCTAAATTGCGCTCACAAAGCAAAACAAATCATCCTACTATTTGTAAACAAAACAAGAAACATACGTTGGAAAATAGACATGAAATCCTTATTCTAGCAGACAGCCATGCAAGAGGTGTAGCCGAAATTATGAGTTCTAAGAAAACAGGATTCAAGGTAACTGGCGTAATCAAACCAGGAGCGCCACTATGTGAAGTTTTAAATAGCTGTAATCAATCTATGACGAATGGCAGCACATGTGTGATAATTGGAGGCGCCAACGATGTATACCACAATGAAACTAGACGTGCTACAACAGTTTTAAAGCAAGTAATTTGTAAAATGCCTGAAGTGAAATTTTGTTGTTGTCAGTATCCCTCATAGGTATGATCTCATGGAAAACTCTTGCGTGAATACTGAGATTATTACCGCCAACAGACTGTTAGCTAAGATATGTCGAGGTTATCCTAATGCTACATATGTTAGGATAAATAGTGATTCAGAGAGCATTTTACAGAGCATGGACTTCACAGAAACATGAAAGGGAAAGAAGCCATGAGTGCTGAAATATCGAATGCTATTAAAGACTCTAAAGTAGAACGAAACACTATTACACTGTCTGAAAACTTCCTTATTAAAGTATATACATTAGTGGAAATAGGAAGAGCTGATGTCCCACAATCATTGGTAGCAACAGAAGATTCTTTGGCGTTAGAAGAAGTAAAAAAATCTGAAGTGTCGTCCAGTACAGCAGCCATATCAGCCAAATTGTCAGTAGTGTCGAAATCATCAAAAACAGCTGAACCATTATCATCAGCAGCAGATGTACCACCTTCCCTAGCAGGTTCAAAATCAAGTCCAGACTCTGCGATTAGTCCATCAATCATAAGAACAGAGGCAAGACCATTGGTACAAAATGCCACTCAGATATCAGCAACAGAAGAAAAATCAACACCATCGAAGCATCATTTATCAGCTTCATATGCAGCTTCAACGTCCACAGTAATGTCAGTGCCAACTGTAGTTCAAGATTTAAACGAAAATACAGTTTCAGCAAAAGTTCCAGTATCAATTGGAACATCAGTTACAAAAACGGACTCAGTATCAAAACTGGCAGCATCTCCAACATCCACTGAATCATCAGCTTCATAAACACCTCCAGCATCCACTGAAACAGCAGCTACAACTACAGATCCAACAAGTATGGTGGCACATCCAGGGGTAAGAAATACAAGGAGCAGGAAACGTGTAATTCTTAAGGATTTTTGGTACCCAGCCTCAGCAAGGAACAGCCTCCTCTCAATCTAATTTCAATAATTTAAAAATAATGAGCCTTTATATACAATGCATTAAAAATAAAATATTAGAACTTGAGATTGCAGCCAGTGAAGCTAGTATAGATTCTATTTGCATTCAAGAACATTGGTGCATGAGTTAAGCATTTCCCCATACAAATTAGTAAGTCATTATTGCAGGAAGGAAACAAGACATGGTGGTGTTTGCATTTATGTAAAACCTGGAGTAAAGGTTAAAAATATGACTGTAACTGAATCCTTGAGTGAAGAAAAACATTTTGAGGCTGCAACAATACAGTTGAATATGCAAAAGAGTAAATTAATAGTAATGTCAGTGTACAGATCACCATGTGGTGGTCCTGAAATTTTTAGAAATAAGTTAGAGACACTGCTCAAAATATTACATCATAAAAAATCAACAATAATTATAAGTGGAGATTTTAATGTCAACTTATTGACTAAAGGTGCATCCAAAGATCAGCTCCTGAGTGTTTTACAGAGCTTCAATTTGTATCCACATATAACTAACCCTACAAGAATAACAAACTCTTCAAAAAGTCTCATAGATAATATCTTCACAAATAGAGATGCCATAGATATAGATGTAATAAATGTTGACCTAGGAATATCTGATCACAATGCACATATCCTTATATTTCCCATAGCCCCTGTGACCAACAATAGTTCATACCAAATGTACAAAAGAACCTTCTCCACAAATAGTTGCAGTCACTTCATAAATACATTGACTAACCAATCATGATCAGAAGTACTATTACAAACTAGCACAAACACTGCATATAATGTTTTTTCTTCCCTGTTTATGTTGAATTTTGAAATGTGTTTTCCTAAGAAACTTGTCAAAACAAACACATATGGGCATACACATGCTAACTCCTGGATCACAACAGGTATTAGAAATTCCTCCAGGACCATGAAAATGCTTAACTATAGACTGAAAAGTTGGACTGACCCCAAGTTTAAAGAACACATAACAAATTACAAAAAATATATATAGAAAAGTAATTACAAAAGCAAAATTACTAAGTAATGATAAATTAATAAGAAAATCAGGCAATAAATCAAAAACTAGATGGGAAATTGTGAAAAGGGAAACAGGTAATGGCCTCAAGGATCAGGAAATAGCACTCAAAAATTGCGAAAATATTGAATTAAAAGATGAAACTCTAGCAAATTACGTTAATAATTACTTTTTAAGTGTACCAGTGTCATTAAGTAAAAACTTTACTAAACATGAGAAATTAACAGCCCCAAAAGTAGACAGTAGTATGTTGTTAACTCCCACAAATGATAATGAAATACTAAAGGTGATAAAGAGTTTAAAATCAAAAATGTCTGCAGGTGTGGATGAAGTGTCTGTGTCAATAATAAAAAAAGTTGCAGAACAAATTATAAAACCCCTGGTACATATTGCCAATTTGTCTTTCAGCGAAGGAGTGTTTCCTGAGAGGTTGAAAATCTCTAAGGTTAGACCTCTGTTTAAAAAAGGAGATTCAGACAAAGTAGAAAATTATAGACCAATATGCCTTCTCCAATCGCTTTCAAAAATTCTAGAGAAATTAATGAAAACCAGACTCATAAATTACTTACATAATCACAAACTTCTAAACTGCAATCAACATGGCTTTCGCTCGGGGCACAGCACAGAATCAGCTATCCATGCCTAAATCAAAGAGATTGTCAGGAGTCTAGACACTAAAAAATGTGTAGTGGGAATTAACTTGGATTTATCTAAAGCTTTTGATACAGTAAATCACAAAATTCTGTTAAACAAGATGGAGGCAATAGGTGGAAGGGGAGTTGTGAAGCAGTGGTTTGAATCTTACCTTCAAGATAGAACTCAGGTGGTAGAAATTATCGCAGAACATAAAAATCAGAAAATCAAGTGGGTCTCAGATGCAAAGAAATTGACAATAGGTGTCCCACAGGGCAGTGTTCTTGGTCCCTTAGTATTCTTGCTTTATATAAATGACAAAAAAAATCCTAATATTTCTACCAAAATAATGTTGTTCGCAGATGACACTAGCATAATTATAAGTGATGATAAAAAATCATTAACCACAACAACTGATATAGTCCTGAAATATACTCAACATTGATTTAATGCTAATGAGTTAACACTTAATCTAAGTAAAACAAATTATATACAGTATGGTAAAGCAACTCAAGATATGGACCTCCATTTAAAAGTAATGGATAAGAAGATAGAGAGTGTACAATCCACAAAGTTTTTGGGCATGCACATTGATCAAAACTTAAGCTGGAAAGACCATCTCAAGTACTTATCCCACAGGCTCAATTCGGCATGTTTTGCATTGAGGATATTATCTAGAGTATGCAGCACAGACTGTACTAGACTAGTGTATTTTGCTTACTTTCAGTCCATCGTGTCTTACGGAATAGTGTTCTGGGGTGAAACTAAATCAAGCTTAACAGATATTTTACCTACCTATGAAAATTAACTTAGAACTACTTAAACCTAACTAACCTAAGGACATCACTCACATCCATGCCCGAGGCAGGATTCGACTGTAGAGCCTAGAACCGCTCGGCCACCCAGGCCGGCGAAGCGATATAAAACAAGTGTTGTAGTTACACTTTAAAATGCTCAGAAAAGTTTTTTAAAATATCCTTTTAAGAGGTCTTAATATCGAAAACATATGCTGGAAGGTCACTGTATCGGAAATTCTTTTTTTACAAATCAAGCAATTGCTGTTACTAAAACACAGATGTGCAGAAAAGTTTATGAAACAAGAGGATATGTGCAATATTCGAGTTTCGCTACATTGGTTTGATTCAGCTCTCCACACTAATCTATTCCGTGCAAACCTATCCATCTCTGAATAACTACTGCAACCTACATCGTTTTGAACTTGGTTACTGTATTCATCTCTTTAAAAGCGTAAGCTGTATAAATCATGGAGGTAAGAATAAGGGGAGATGGTGCTATATATCCCAGCCATACTACGATTTTAAAGCCATGGGGGCGTGGCTCGCTGCCATGACACTCTGACCAAAACATTGCCAGTGTGCTATAGCGAGAAGAGTCTTGCGGGCCCCGAGGAATCATGACGTCATATCATGGCATGATGTCGTCTCCCATGCAAGCCAATATCGCTGGTAGTTTTCGAAACGCGGATATTCTTTGAACGTGGCATGCTGATGCCTTGTGGATTTGTGTATGATGGCGGGATTTGTGTGCGTTAAAGCTTTTCAATCACGGAAAAAAATTGATAATACTTGCTGCACAAGCACGTGTTTGCAGACGAGAAAGGATAGTTTATATTCCAGACAATGGACGGTAAGTAACTTCCGTTAGTAATCTTATCATGCGCAAGAAAAGTAAAATGTATGGTAAATCTACAGAAATTTCATTCTTTGTGCCTATAGTATTCTGATGCATTATGTTACTCTCAATGCATCTATGTGGATTATTTGTGGTAACAGCGTATTCTCATAACAAATGGCTTCGGTATTTAAGTTGCAATCATCATAACTTTTTCCTGATCAAAAATTGTGTAGTAACTGTATTCTAACAGTAACCTGCACATTTGACAACTTTTGAATGTTCACAATTAATCATTGATCATAGTCAGTATTTTTGACAGTAAAATAGATATGAATTGCAGTGACTGAATCCAGGTTTGTGAGTGGTGTAGTGTGTTTTTGTAATGGCTGTTTCAGAGTTTCTGAAGTGAAAGTCCAAGGAAGAGAAGACAACGAGAAGTAGCTTTTTTGTCTGTTTCATGGTTTATAGGCCTACTGGGGAAACTCGCCATGTAAAAAAATGAGTAACACATCCAGCTTGGTACCTCCATGGTGATGTGGAAATCCGAGCATTGTTAATAAAGAAATTAAATCTGTGTGTGTCTTTCTTTTGATTCCTTTATCATGTTGCTTATAGTAGACCAAATTTAATTAAATTACCCAGGTGATAATTTCAACATAAATTGGACTATGTGGATAGCTGCTTCTCACAGGCAAAGTATAAATATTCACCATCCTATGGCATGCATGTTCACTAGTCAGTTATGGCAAAAGAAATCACTGACTCAAAGCATAATTTGCTTGGTAGACATAATTGGAAATGGCCTTTTTAGTTATAAGTTTACATTATTAGATTATAGTACTCCCTGAGAGATTATCTTCTGCATTTCTTGGCCCTGACATGATTAGGTCTGGAATACAGCATTAAGTGTGCTGCTCTGCTGTCAGCAGCGTGGTAGTCAATGTGTTAAGCGGTCGTTTAGGAACTAGTGTGAAGTATATGCATCTGTACAGCATTGGATAAAAAGATACAGCTAGAATGCTAATTACTGTTTCAGGAATTATCCTTTACACAGTTAAATATATTATGTTAAATATGTATCTAAAACTGAATTCATGAAGAACTTTGTAGTCATTTAAATAAAAATACCGCAAACTGAAAAATCATCTTGAAATGGTAAGGGATATCAAATATAAGTAAATATTTTTCCTTGGTAAGATTAAAGTGTACAATTGCTGATACCTGGTTGTTACCATGAGATCAGTGCTGGCCCCAGCAGAGCAATCTGCTGTGACCACCAGCACCTTCATGCCAGCCAACGGGTTAATACACAAAACAGGGCAGTGCAAGACTTGGTCCGTAATTGTCATTGGTTGAAGCAACTAAAATTAAATTTCTGAGGTATGCTGCAACTGTGTTATTGGTATATTCCCCAGCATGATTTAAAATCTTTGCATTGAAATGGCACTGACAGTGTGTAATATATTTTGCAACTGAGAATAGCTAAAAATTTATGTGGGAATATATTTCAAGAACCCCTTTCAAACCAAACCTGACAATTATATTGAAACACCAGTAAACCCACCTGAATGGCACATTGGGTTACACAAGCATTAGCTGTAGAATAGGTAATTTACACAGAAAACTTTTCATACAAATTTTATTGTAAAGCACACTGAAGTTAAGGGAAAGATGCAATGCCTAGATGAGATAAATATGGACACACAATAACTCGTTTTGCTCAGATATATGGAAAATTAACTGTAGTATTATATGATGTACGACATACAACACATCTGAGGTGCAAATTTGTGGAGAGGAGAGATTACATTGAACCTGTTGTGTATGGTGCATATTTTGTTGCAGTGCTGGGATGATGTCATCCAGATTTCAAAATTAGGGGTCTTGTAATGAAACTCTCATCAGTTTTAATATTTAAAAATAAACACGCCTGAAAAAGGAAGCTGAATAGGACTTTAAATTAAATAGCAAAAATTTTCTTGTTTTGCACATTCACTGCAGCTGACACTTAAAAGCTCGTGGCTAGTAGCTCTTATTGACCTTTGTGTCAGCCACAGTGAACATGTTGAAGATTTTAAAGTAACAAAGTAGTTGTTGACATTCTGGTATTAATGGATAGCAGCAGGAAAAACAGCAATGAAATAATGTGAATGACTTAAACCAGGAATTAAACAAGTCTACATAGCTTTGAACACAGTCATTTCACACTTCTTAGTCACTGCATATTTGTGTGCTATAACTAATACAGCAACCTTTCATTTTCTCATCTTTGATCTGGGACAAATGTCACATCTTACTTATTTTCCTAGAGCAACTCTAGGTTTACTAGATCCACATTTCAGAATTCTGGTAATTGTAGTCCTACTTCATGCTGAAAGTGTGGGTTGATAGCTGTCTCTTCAGATATGATCTCATCAACTGCCATTTCAGAAACTTGAAGGAAAAATGTGATTATTAAATTTTCTGTCAGTGATGAATATATCACTAACGTATATACAACACAAATATTCATGATGCTACAGAATAGAACAGGACCATCTTCTGGAACACCTGCTGGGTAGACTAAACAGTGCACTACGCATCCAGTGCATCAATTTCTTCATAGGTAGTATCATAGTACACTACTATCTCAGGCTTGATTGTTGCGATGTTCAATGAAACAGCATTATGCCTTGAAGACACTAAACTAACAGCCTTCTTAAGTTTTTGAATGAAGGATATAAGTAAGTAATATATCCAAAAACAATTAAGTTTTACATTTTGCTGTAAGAAACTCGTTTGGAAACTTTCATTTTATTATTATTTTGTACATGTGTTACCTTTTTGTGTCCTCTTCCCAGTTAGACAAGTACATCTGATTTACTTAATGAGGATATTTATGGTTACAAACAAAAAAAAGAAAAAACATGTGGTGACAATGCAACCTGCGAACAAAGATCATCTTCCAAAACTTTAAGAGCCTAGGAAGTAAGCACAATGATTTGGACATAATAGCATGTTTTAATAAACCAGATGTTTCAGTTATTACTGAGCACTGGTATACCAAAAAAGAACCTTATTATGCACCAACTAACAAAAAATTTCTGCTCGTCTTTCAGTAGGGATATCAAACCTTATGGTGATTTTGCAAAAGTGCCAATAGTTGGTGCTCAATTCCTTACATGTTGAAGGTGTTATTGAACTTTCTGCGATAAGCTATAGATGGGAAAGCTAATCTCTATCAATTGCTTGTAGAGAGAGATAGTAAATACTCTGGGAAAACGGCTGGGTAATAATGCTGATAATTGTTCACAGTTTAATAAAACCTTATTTAACACAAATCAGTTTTCACTCTTAAGAATGGCGAGAGGCATACACTGATCTAAAATTACTGATATGTAATACATCAACAAAAGCAAAACGAGGATAATGGAATGTAGTCAAATTAAATCAGGTGATGCTGAGGGGATTAGATTAGGAAATGAGACACTTAAAGTAGTAAAGGAGCTTTGCTATTTAGGGAGTAAAATAACTGATGATGGTCAAAGTAGAGAGGATATAAAATGTAGACTGGCAATGGCAAGGAAATAGTTTCTGAAGAAGAGAAATTTGTTAACATCGAGTATAGATTTAAGTGTCAGGAAGTTGTTTCTGAAAGTATTTCTATGGAGTGTAGCCATGTATGGAA
Source organism: Schistocerca serialis cubense (assembly GCF_023864345.2). Taxonomy (NCBI): domain Eukaryota; kingdom Metazoa; phylum Arthropoda; class Insecta; order Orthoptera; family Acrididae; genus Schistocerca; species Schistocerca serialis. The sequence goes on along the minus strand of NC_064646.1, from coordinate 211,738,087 downwards.
GTGAAACATGGACGATAACCAGTTTGGACAAGAAGAGAATAGAAGCTTTCGAAATGTGATGCTACAGAAGAATGCTGAAGATAAGGAGGGTAGATCATGTAACTAATGAGGAGGTATTGAATAGGATTGGGGAGAAGAGAAGTTTGTGGCACAGCTTGACCAGAAGAAGGGATCGGTTAGTAGGACATGTTTTGAGGCATCAAGGGATCACAAATTTAGCATTGGAGGGCAGCGTGGAGGGTAAAAATCATAGAGGGAGACCAAGACATCAATACACTAAGCAGATTCAGAAGGATGTAGGTTGCAGTAGGTACTGGCAGATGAAGAAGCTTGCACAGGATAGAGTAGCATGGAGAGCTGCATCAAACCAGTCTCAGGACTGAAGACCACAACAACAACAACAATACAGGGTACCCAGGACTTTGTACTGGGATACTTTCTTTTGTCAATTTATGTAAATGACAAAATACTGCTCCCCAAATTCAAGGATAGTTCTGTATGCTGATGCTACATCCATTGCATGCAAGTGTAAAGGTCATGAGCAACTACAAAAACTATGAAACTGTATTACAAATGAAATAATTCAGTATTTCTATGAAAGTCATCTCATTGTCAGCACAAGATAGCAGCAGTAATGGATTTTCACCCCACAAGACATATTTTGAAATTCAGTTGTGCACTGGAACTGATATTGTCATCAAAGAAAACTACTGCTTGGTTACAGTTAAACTTTCTATATTTAACATGTTATTACATGGAAACTAATTACTGTACAAGAACACAACTTGGTAGCATTAATGTCAAGGACATGAGCAAGAGAAATAATGCAGAATCAATTCAATTGAAACACTTTTAATGTTTCCAGAATGAGAAACATCCCCCAGGCTGTGGCTAAGCCATGTCTCCGCTATATCCTTTCTTTCAGGAGTGCTAGTTCTGCAAGGTTTGCAGGAGAGCTTCTGTAAAGTTTGGAAGGTAGGAGACGAGATACTGGCAGAAGTAAAGCTGTGAGTACCGAGCGTGAGTCGTTATTCGGTAGCTCAGATTGTACAGCACTTGCTCGCGAAAGGCAAAGGTCCCGAGTTCGAGTCTCGGTCTGGCACACAGTTTTAATCTGCCAGGAAGTTTCACTTTTAATGTGCTGCTACAGTACCCCACACCAGTACCATTACTGGTGACGGTGATGGAGGCTGCTATGAAAAGCTTGCGATTTTATTCAAATCTGATGTGGCAAGTTAACAAAACTTTTTATCCATGTGAGTAAAATTATTGTGTAAAATTGATAGTGCAGCTTCTTACAGAAGTCTTTTCAGAGCCCTTCGGAGTCTTTCACTTACATGTTGACATATTTACTCCCTAAAAGTATTTGTTGTTCATAATAGGGGTAATTTTACTCTGTTCAGTGAAATGAACTTGCAAAATACTGGAAGTAAAAACAATGTCCATGTAGACTATACATCCCTGCCTACAATTCAGAATGGAATATCACATTCTGATTGAAAGTCTTTAACAGGTTGCTGCTAGACATCAGGCAGAAAACTGAAAATCCTAAGGTAATAAGAAAATACAAAGTAAAAAAAAATATTTTATTAGCTTCTCCTTCTATAACTATAATTAAACATAATTTTTCGACTCACGAATGCAATTGCTAGTTAATGTTACCACTAAGTTTCAAATAAACAGGATTTTAATGTTACCATTATATGAACAGCTGACAGTACTCATTGTAAAATTAAGAAATGACTTGTATAAAGTATGAGAGAAAAACGACACTTAAAAAAAAAACAACCTTTCTAGCTTTCAGGGTTGTTACTTTTTTCCTCTGGGAAGATGAATATAGTTTGTGACTGGAAATGAGGGGAAGATCACTTACACCACCCGTATAGAACAATTATGTGACACATTCATGAGTACTGCTCCAATGTTTGAGATCCAGGTCAGATTTAAGCAACACATTGAAGCAACTCAGAGTCTGGATGCTATATAGGTTACCAGTAGTTTCAAACTGTGTGAGTATAATGAGAATCCCTGGAGGGAAAATAATGTTCTTTTTGTACAACACTATTGAGAAAATTTAGAAGGCATGAGAAATCTGGGTTCGGATGGTAGATAGCCTTTCTTCCCTCTCTCTGTTTGCGAGTGGAACAGGAAAGAAAATGATTTGTAGTGGTACAAGGTACCCTCCACCAGGTACCATTTGGTTGCTTGTGTAGTATGTATGTACATCAAAATACAGAAGAAAATTGTGACTGCCTACTACATTAAGAAGTAATAGTTGAACTAACCTAAGCTTTGTGATTTACTTCAAATGTTTCGTCCCACTGATACACACTGACAATCAGTGACTTGCATCTATAGCAGTCTTACAATTTGAAGATGTCAGTAGGCTTACTGCTTGGATCTATTAATATTCCCTCATTGAGCTCTTTTTATCTTAAGATCACATAAAATGGATTTTTGAGAAACTACATACAGGGAGATGTGATTGGCATATAGCTGTTTGTTTACTGAAAAACAGCGATCAAAATTTAAGCATATTGGTAACACACACTGGGCAAGAGCACATATCTGGGCTAGAGCACTATACTAGATTTCTCCCCCTTTCCCTAGAAACCTTGGCTGGAGTAATAACTGTTTGTAGCATAGTCTGAGGTCTACATTAGGTTGAATAGCGATAATTTCGTCGACAGTAGTGGAACACAGCAAATGAGAAATAACGGTTGTGATAACAGACAGACGTGTGGCTTTGCCTAATATTTGTTTGCGGCTTATTTAAATGCACTTTCCCACATTTAATGCATTTCTCATAATAAAAAAATAAAACTACTGGGTCATCCCCAAAAAACATATATTAGAAAATGAACAATCATCCGACGTGTTTTGATGCATATTACTTACAGATATGGTACACAAACTGGAAAAATGCAATGGGCGTTCCACTACGTATCCTTTGCCATATTTGATATGTTTTTCCGCATTTGCTACTGCTGGTATGGGTTCAAAGACAAATTCGTGCTGCAAACGTCTCAGTGGTAGTTAGCCTACATTGGTAAGCAGCAGTTAATGCGTTAAAACCATTTACACACATTGTCCTCAATGCGTAATATGTGTTATGCTATAAATCACTCTGCCTTTCGACGAATAAGTTATCAGTTGGCTTCAATCAATCACATAAGACTCTAATGTGTAACTTGGACTACGCTGTGGATTATTACGTCGCCATAATCCAGATTATTCGCATTCAAACCTTCTTTCTACATTTAATTCTGTTAATGGAAGCTTCATTCAAACAATCTGGATTGATTTGACGTTCCAAAACAATAGCTGATGGCAAGTCTGTACAAACGCTGTGGCCAACGTGTGACGTCATTTACGTCAACAGAGTCGTTTACAGGTCTAGTCACCAGGCAGCGCTGTCACGCTTTCAGCCTTACTGATGACGTCATGAAGCGATTCCTCGGGGCCCGCGAGACGCACGTGCTATAGCGCTGCGTGTATTAAAGTACGTGCGTCTCGCGGGCCCCGAGGAATCGCTCCATGACGTCATCAGTAAGGCTGAAAGCGTGACAGCGCTGCCTGGTGACTAGACCTGTAAACAACTCTGTTGACGTAAGTGACATCACACGTTGGCCACAGCGTTTGTACAGACTTGCCATCAGCTATTGTTTTGGAACGTCAAATCAACCCAGATTGTTTGAATGAAGCTTCCATTAACAGAATTAAATGTAGAAAGAAGGTTTGAATGCGAATAATCTGGATTATGGTGACATAATAATCCGCAGCGTAGTCAAAGTTACACATTAGAGTCTTACGTGATTGATTGAAGCCTTTTGATAACAAATTATTGGTCGAAAGCCAGAGTGATTTATAGCATAACACATATTACGCATTGAGGACAATGTGTATAAATGTTTTTAACGCATTAACTGCTGCTTACCAATGTAGGCTAACTACCACTGAGACGTTTGCAGCACGAATTTGTCTTTGAACCCATACCAGCAGTAGCAAATGCGGAAAAACAAATGAAATATGGTAAAGGATATGTAGTGGAACGCCCATTGCATTTTTCCAGTTTGTGTACGATATCTGTAAATAATATGCATCAAAACACGTCGGATGATTGTTCATTTTCTAATATATGTTTTTTGGGGATGACCCAGTAGTTTTATTTTTTTATTATGAGAAATGCATTAAATGTGGGAAAGTGCATTTAAATAAGCCGCAAACAAATATTAGGCAAAGCCACACGTCTGTCTGTTATCACAACCGTTATTTCTCATTCGCTGTGTTCCACAACTGTCGACGAAATTATCGCTTTTCAACCTAATGTAGACCTCAGACTATGCTACTAATAGTTATTACTCCAGCCAAGGTTTCTAGGGAAAGGGGGTGAAATCCAGTATAGTGCTCTAGCCCAGATATGTGCTCTTGCCCAGTGTGTGTTACCAATATGCTTAAATTTTGATCGCTGTTTTTCAGTAAACAAACAGCTATATGCCAATCACATCTCCCTGTATGTAGTTACTCAAAAATCCAGTTTATGTGATCTTAAGATAAAAAGAGCTCAATGAGGGAATATTAATAGATCCAAGCAGTAAGCCTACTGACATCTCCAAATTGTAAGACTGCTATAAATGCAAGTCACTGATTGTCAGAGTGTATCAGTGGGACAAAACATTTGAAGTAAATCACAAAGCTTAGGTTAGTTCAACTATTACTTCTTAATGTAGTAGGCAGTCACAATTTTCTTCCGTATTTTGATGTACATACATACTACACAAGCAACCAAATGGTACTTGGTGGAGGGTACCTTGTACCACTACAAATCATTTTCTTTCCTGTTCCACTCGCAAACAGAGAGAGGGAAGTAAGGCTATCTACCATCCGAACCCAGATTTCTCATGCCTTCTAAATTTTCTCAATAGTGTTGTACAAAAAGAACATTATTTTCCCTCCAGGGATTCTCATTATACTCACACATAGTTTGAAACTACTGGTAACCTATATAGCATCCAGACTCTGAGTTGCTTCAATGTGTTGCTTAAATCTGACCTGGATCTCAAACATTGGAGCAGTACTCATGAATGTGTCACATAATTGTTCTATACGGGTGGTGTAAGTGATCTTCCCCTCATTTCCAGTCACAAACTATATTCATCTTCCCAGAGGAAAAAAGTAACAACCCTGAAAGCTAGAAAGGTTGTTTTTTTTTTAAGTGTCGTTTTTCTCTCATACTTTATACAAGTCATTTCTTAATTTTACAATGAGTACTGTCAGCTGTTCATATAATGGTAACATTAAAATCCTGTTAATTTGAACCTTAGTGTTAACATTAACTAGCAATTGCATTCGTGAGTCGAAACATTATGTTTAATTATAGTTATAGAAGGAGAAGCTAATAAAATATTTTTTTTACTTTGTATTTTCTTATTACCTTAGTATTTTCAGTTTCCTGCCTGATGTCTAGCAGCAACCTGTTAAAGACTTTCAATCAGAATGTGATATTCCATTCTGAATTGTAGGCAGGGATGTATAGCCTACATGGACATTGCTTTACTTCCAGTATTTTGCAAGTTCATTTCACTGAACAGAGTAAAATTACCCCTATTATGAACAACAAATACTTTTAGGGAGTAAATATGTTACATGTAAGTGAAAGACTCCGAAGGGCTCTGAAAAGACTTCTGTAAGAAGCTGCGCTATCAATTTTACACAATAATTTTGCTTACATGGATAAAAAGTTTTGTTAACTTGCCACATCAGATTTGAATAAAATCGCAAGCTTTTCATAGCAGCCTCCATCACCGTCACCAGTAATGGTACTGGTGTGGGGTACTGTAGCAGCACATTAAAAGTGAAACTTCCTGGCAGATTAAAACTGTGTGCCCGACCGAGACTCGAACTCGGGACCTTTGCCTTTCGCGGGCAAGTGCTCTACCATCTGAGCTACCGAAGAACGACTCACGCTCAGTACTCACAGCTTTACTTCTGCCAGTATCTCGTCTCCTACCTTCCAAACTTTACAGAAGCTCTCCTGCAAACCTTGCAGAACTAGCACTCCTGAAAGAAAGGATATAGCGGAGACATGGCTTAGCCACAGCCTGGGGGATGTTTCTCATTCTGGAAACATTAACAGTGTTTCAATTGAATTGATTCTGCATTATTTCTCTTGCTCATGTCCTTGACATTAATGCTACCAAGTTGTGTTCTTGTACAGTAATTAGTTTCCATGTAATAACATGTTAAATATAGAAAGTTTAACTGTAACCAAGCAGTAGTTTTCTTTGATGACAATATCAATTCCAGTGCACAACTGAATTTCAAAATCTCTCTTGTGGGGTGAAAATCCATTACTGCTGCTATCTTGTGCTGACAATGAGATGACTTTCATAGAAATACTGAATTATTTCATTTGTAATACAGTTTCATAGTTTTTGTAGTTGCTCATGACCTTTACACTTGCATGCATACAGAACTATCCTTGAATTTGGGGAGCAGTATTTTGTCATTTACATAAATCGACAAAAGAAAGTATCCCAGTACAAAGGCCTGGGTACCCTGTATTACATGTCAGTAATTTTAGATCAGTGTATGCCACTCGCATTCTTAAGAGTGAAAACTGATTTGTGTTAGATAAGGTTTTATTAAACTGTGAACAATTATCAGCATTATTACCCAGCCGTTTTCCCAGAGTATTTACTATCTCTCTCTACAAGCAATTGATAGAGATTAGCTTTCCCATCTATAGCTTATCGCAGAAAGTTCAGTAACACCTTCAACATGTAAGGAATTGAGCACCAACTATTGGCACTTTTGCAACATCACCATAAGGTTTGATATCCCTACTGAAAGACGAGCAGAAATTTTTTGTTAATTGGTGCATAATAAGGTTCTTTTTTGGTATACCAGTGCTCAGTAATAACTGAAACATCTGGTTTATTAAAACATGCTATTATGTCCAAATCATTGTGCTTACTTCCTAGGCTCGTAAAGTTTTGGAAGATGATCTTTGTTCGCAGGAGGCTCGTAAAGTTTTGGAAGATGATCTTTGGTCGCAGGTTGCATTGTCACCATATGTTTTTTTCTTTTTTTTGTTTGTAGCCATAAATATCCTCATTAAGTAAATCAGATGTACTTGTCAAACTGGGAAGAGGACACAAAAAGGTCACACATGTACAAAATAATAATAAAATGAAAGATTCAAAACGAGTTTCTTACAACAAAATGTAAAAGTTAATTGTTTTTGGATATATTACTTACTTATATCCTTCACTCAAAAACTTAAGAAGGCTGTTAGTTTAGTGTCTTCAAGGCATAATGCTGTTTCACTGAGCATCGCAACAATCAAGCCTGAGATAGTAGTGTACTATGATACTACCTATGAAGAAATTGATGCACTGGATGCGAAGTGCACTGTTTAGTCTACCCAGCAGGTGTTCCAGAAGATGGCCCTGCACTATTCTATAGCATCATGAATATTTGTGTGGTATATACATTAGTGATATATTCATCACTGACAGAAAATTTAATAATCACATTTTTCCTTCAAGTTTCTGAAATGGCAGTTGATGAGATCATATCTGAAGAGACAGCTATCAACCCACACTTTCAGCATGAAGTAGGACTACAATTACCAGAATTCTGAAATGTGGATCTAGTAAACCTAGAGTTGCTCTAGGAAAATAAGTAAGATGTGACATGTGTCCCAGATCAAAGATGAGAAAATGAAAGGTTGCTGTATTAGTTATAGCACACAAATATGCAGTGACTAAGAAGTGTGAAATGACTGTGTTCAAAGCTATGTAGACTTGTTTAATTCCTGGTTTAAGTCATTCACATTATTTCATTGCTGTTTTTCCTGCTGCTATCCATTAATACCAGAATGTCAACAACTACTTTGTTACTTCAAAATCTTCAACATGTTCACTGTGGCTGACACAAAGGTCAATAAGAGCTTTTAAGTGTCAGCTGCAGTGAATGTGCAAAACAAGAAAATTTTTGCTATTTAATTTAAAGTCCTATTCAGCTTCCTTTTTCAGGCGTGTTTATTTTTAAATATTAAAACTGATGAGAGTTTCATTACAAGACCCCTAATTTTGAAATCTGGATGACATCATCCCAGCACTGCAACAAAATATGCACCATACACAACAGGTTCAATGTAATCTCTCCTCTCCACAAATTTGCACCTCAGATGTGTTGTATGTCGTACATCATATAATACTACAGTTAATTTTCCATATATCTGAGCAAAACGAGTTATTGTGTGTCCATATTTATCTCATCTAGGCATTGCATCTTTCCCTTAACTTCAGTGTGCTTTACAATAAAATTTGTATGAAAAGTTTTCTGTGTAAATTACCTATTCTACAGCTAATGCTTGTGTAACCCAATGTGCCATTCAGGTGGGTTTACTGGTGTTTCAATATAATTGTCAGGTTTGGTTTGAAAGGGGTTCTTGAAATATATTCCCACATAAATTTTTATCTATTCTCGGTTGCAAAATATATTACACACTGTCAGTGCCATTTCAATGCAAAGATTTTAAATCATGCTGGGGAATATACCAATAACACAGTTGCAGCATACCTCAGAAATTTAATTTTAGTTGCTTCAACCAATGACAATTACGGACCAAGTCTTGCACTGCCCTGTTTTGTGTATTAACCCGTTGGCTGGCACGAAGGTGCCGGTGGTCACAGCAGATTGCTCTGCTGGGGCCAGCACTGATCTCATGGTAACAACCAGGTATCAGCAATTTTACACTTTAATCTTACCGAGGAAAAATATTTACTTATATTTGATATCCCTTACCATTTCAAGACAATTTTTCAGTTTGCGGTATTTTTATTTAAATGACTACAAAGTTATTCATGAATTCAGTTTTAGATACATGTTTAACATAATATATTTAACTGTGTAAAGGATAATTCCTGAAACAGTAATTAGCATTCTAGCTGTATCTTTTTAGCCAAGGCTGTACAGATGCATATACTTCACACTAGTTCCTAAACGACTGCTTAACACATTGACTACCATGCTGCTGACAGCAGAGCAGCACACTTAATGCTGTATTCCAGACCCAATCATGTCAGGGCCAAGAAATGCAGAAATAATCTCTCAGGGAGTACTTTAATCTAATAATGTAAACTTATAACTAAAAAGGCCATTTCCAATTATGTCTACCAAGCAAATTATGCTTTGAGTCAGTGATTTCTTTTGCCATAACTGACTAGTGAACACGTATGCCATAGGATGGTGAATATTTATACTTTGCCTGTGAGAAGCAGCTATGCACATAGTCCAATTTATGTTGAAATTATCACCTGGGTATTTTAATTAAATTTGGTCTACTATAAGCAACATGATAAAGGAATCAAAAGAAAGACACACACACAGATTTAATTTCTTTATTAACAATGCTCGGATTTCCACATCACCATGGAGGTACCAAGCTGGATGCGTTACTCATTTTTTTACATGGCGAGTTTCCCCAGTAGGCCTATAAACCATGAAACAGACAAAAAAGCTACTTCTCGTTGTCTTCTCTTCCTTGGACTTTCACTTCAGAAACTCTGAAACATCCATTACAAAAATACATTACACCACGCACAAACCTGGATTCAGTCACTGCAATTCATATCTATTTTACTGTCAAAAATACTGACTATGAACAATGATTAATAGTGAACATTGAAAAGTTTTCAAATGCGCAGGTTACTTTTAGAATACAGTTACTACACAAGTTTTGATCAGGAAAAAGTTACGATGATTGCAACTTAAATACCGAAGCCATTTGTTATGAGAATACGCCGTTACCACAAATAATCCACATAGATGCATTGAAAGAAACTTTACTGAGTAACATAATGCATCAGAATACTATAGTCACAAAGAATGAAATTTCTGTAGATTTACCATACATTTTACTTTTCTTGCGCATGATAAGATTACTATCGGAAGTTACTTACCGTCCATTGTCTGGAATATAAACTATCCTTTCTCGTCTGCAAACACGTGCTTTTGCAGCAAGTATTATCAATTTTTTTCCGTGATTGAAAAGCTTTAACGCACACAAATCCCGCCATCATACACAAATCCACAAGGCATCAGCATGCCACGTTCAAAGAATATCCGCGTTTCGAAAACTACCAGCGATATTGGCTTGCATGAGAGACGACGTCATGCCATGATATGACGTCATGATTCCTCGGGTCCCGCGAGACGCTTCTTATTAAAGTCGCTAATTGCACCATATACGCATGCAACGTCATCAGATTGGTTGTTTCAAAGTTTTTGTTTAAAATAAAATCTCGTAAAGGCGAAATTCCGCGTTTCTTCTGATTAAAAATAGTTTTTAATGTAATATTACGAATGGCTAGTCTTCAATGTAAACGATACAATTTTGTTAATTCAGTAATCAACGTGTATCACATACTAGGGTTCTTTCATTAATTACTCTTACGATCATCTGATTGGACGAAGCAATGCCAGATTTCCGAAAAGTGACGACGTCTTTTCCGATTTTCGTGACATACAAACCAAAACTTTTCAGTTGTTTGAGTTCAGAATGATGTATTGTAGCAGCTATTTACTAATGTGTAACAGACTGATTGCCGTTCTGACCACCACCTATATCTGAAGAGGTAACCAAATGATCTGTCTTTGTTGTTAATTATTTAAACAATGAAGCAGCAGATAAATAAGACTGATAAAATGACTCAATGTGAGTTAATGTTTAGCCAACAACCTGTCACATTGTGCACAACTTCATTCTGTTGTCAAGTGGAATATAATTGCGGAGAATCCCAAGAAATATAAATTAGGTGTTTGTTATACACAAAACAGGTACTTTCAGTTTGGGTAACATTGTCCCTGAGGAAGAAAAGAAAACACTTTGCCATAAAGTTCATACACACTTCAATACATACCCACATTTCTTCTCACAAGTGATATGCAGCAGCTCTAATATGAGACTACGGCACTTTTTTTAGTAACTAACAAATCAACTGCAGCAGCAGCACTTAAATGACATGTCTGTTAGCCAAGGCAGTATAACAGTGTTCCAATTTTCATCTGCTATGGGACTCATTTTAATATTAGTAAGGAGTTCTACTTATTGCTTACTTACCTTAGGTTCCAATTTCTTATTTTGGTATGGAAGAGATTTCTTAACAGGGCAACAATGTCCCAGTGTTTTTAGGTAGCTTAGGCATAAACCATTGAGCTTTGTTTATGTCATTCCCTATTTTATAATTTCCATTCTTTTAAATGCAAGCCTTTCTTGTCACGCTGACAGGTATTTACAGTGGTACAAAATGAAATGATGAAGGGATTGAGACAGATCATGGAGCAAAACTTTACATCATAGTTTGAGAAGTGTGGAATGTCTCAATCAATAAGCAGAAGCTTCATTGCTTGCCAATGACAAAGTTTTACTAACATTGAAACTAGGATTTGCTTTTGAAATCATTGTCCTAATAAAAATACAGGCTATATATTCCTTATTCATTCATAAAAAGTATGGGAACTGGGAATGAAATAAAGCATAAATATTAGATACTATATTCAGAATTTTATTCCAGCAAAAAAGCTTTTCTTGATCTGTTGTTATCCACTTTGTTGAACTGCTTGTTACAGGTATACAGAAAAATTATTACAATGTGACTTTTCAGTTAACCGCCTTTTTCACAAGATTGTGGAATTTAAAAATAACACAGTTCTATGTAAAAAAAAAATATTATATGAAATTGTAACAAAGTCCACCTCATTGCTTGTTGAGAATGAAAGAAATGTCTCAGTCTCCTGACATACAAATGTAATACTATTTACCATTCCACATACATATGATTTATCACAGTGGTCTTGCACAAACCAGGAAAGTAGTCAAGCAAACAAACATATGAAAATATGCAATCATTTATAAAATATGTCTTACTACAGATATAAATGTTGTGGGCTGTAGTTTCTGTGCAACACATGGGTTACATTTCAATGGATTAGGGGAGAGACTGCTAGAAAATTTAGTGCCCAATGAAGTAGTGAAAAAACAATAACGCTCACCTGCGAACACTACTATATCTCATTTTTTGAGCGTAAACCACTGTTGGACTAGATCACAAAAAAATATAATTTGTAATGACACACAAGCAAAAACCATAACATATCACACAATGATGGGAATGTATTTCAATGTGCCAAAAATGAGGCAATTCTATTTCTCATTAATATGTTGAAACTTAATTAACAACAATGGCTAGAACATACTACAGCATACTCTGCCAAACAATGGCTAAATATTTCAAAAAGAAATGTATGTCCCATTTGGAAGCATACAGATCACAAGTACTGCATACTGGTATGGTGGAGTATCAATCACTTGGAAACACTCTACATATAATGTAGTTCCAAATGTTGGTTTGAGGAAGATATATTTGGAAGGTATTACACACACACACATAAAATTATAATTGTCTGAATCCATCACACACCAGGAACAAATTTTCATAGATACCCTGAATATGCTAGTACTAATAGTTTTAAGATACACACATCACAAACATTTTGTAGCTGGTTATAACAACATAGACATAATGGAAAAGAAAGAATGTGCATCATTTATTAATTACAATAAGGTTACATTCCCAGTTTGCCTCAATATAATGAGTGCTTTATACAAGATGCCTCACACACTAGACCTCTGTGTGCAAATATCAGTTACTGACCTTTAAAGAGTACCAGTTTTGTATAGGTTGTCCTGATTTTGTCCTGATTTTATTTTCATGCAATGCATCACTTATTCTCTTGGCTGCATGTTTTTGCCGTGTCAGGAGGTATCGTGTGGCAATTGCTTTAATCAGCAGTATCATATGATTGTCAAAGGGATGCTGATTTTTCATGTGGTCTGCTAACTCCTTAAACACTGGCTTGAATATGAATTCAATAAGCACCTCGGACACACATTTGGAAAACTGATTTTTCAAAGGAACTTTAGAATTACCTGTAGTATAGCACCTGAACACTTTTTCTGCACACACACAGATGTCAACAACATCATTTGATGGTAAAACCAACCATTCCCTACTCTTTCTATGAATGAGAGAATAAGCAACATGGCTACCATCCCCTCTCAACACAGATAAACATGGTTCACATTTTAAGGTTTTCTCTAAGTGACACACCACAAATCCAGCTATATATACTACAATATGGACTGCCACTTCAGAGAGATAAATTCCAGTAGCAAAGTAATCGTGGTCGTTGTTAGTTGTCGCTGCACTACTTTCCGTGCTTAGTAACTGCCACCGTTCCGAAGTGTTAGCCACTTTCTTCTTAAGTCGTCGCTTAGACTGCTGAAGAGTTTTAATTTGTTTTTTGTACTGATCAGTTTTTCTTGTGAGGTGTTCACACTTCATCTTCAGTTCCTTACTTTCAGAGGATGTCTGACTATGTTCTGGTGGTCCTGCAGTGAACTCAGGAACAAGAGCAGGAACTTCTTCATCCAGCAACACTGCTGACAGCAGCCAAAACTGAAGATGGAAAGGAAGAGCTCTCCTTCCGCAATGGTGGCTTTCTTTTCTTGTCTCCCTAAATGAAATAAACAGATGGAAAACATTAAGAACTGTTTTTAACAGATGGTTGAAGGTGTTACAGTCTTTGCCATGTTACAGCCTACTAATTACTCCTATTCTTAGTCCTTTCCAGAAATATAAATTCTATTTTTCCAGCAACTATTTATCTTGTTCATAAAATACTCCTTACTCTAACAAAAACCGTTGTTGTGTTCAGCAGACAACTTGAAATGCCTCCCATGTGCGAATCTACAATTAATACACACTTATTGAAAAAATATAAACTTTGAACATGTAAAATATTTCTGCTGGGGTGTCTTGTTTAACTATCACACTGTATCGCTATGTGTGCTGTCAGTTAACAAGTTCTCAATACAACTGGTCCAACAGTTAATGATATAAAATTGTGTGTTAACACAGCCCAAGTGTTAATTTCTGTGACTTCACTAAATAATTATACCAGACAAACTTGTTAGCTTCAGTAGTCTCATAATCTAAACAGCGAACCTGAATTTTCTTCTCAAATATTCTCTTGTGTGCAGAGGCTGATGCTCATCAAAAAGGAGTTTCATAAATTTGTTTCTACATGACAATGTGGAGAAACAGATTATCTCTTTATAACATACTGTGTAGCTGCAGAAACACTTCAGTGTTCCAGCACCTCCCCTCTTAAATTCTATATACAGCATGGAATCATTCCTAGGCAAAAGCTATGTGTAAGGACCTAATCAGGTGGAAAGTGAAATTAATGTATTCAAATGACCTGAAGGAATCCTCCCAAAATCAACATATATAAGTAAAACTAGAGCTGTATCAGTTACTTCTAAAACATAACTGCCGTTAACTAGCAAAGACAGTGCCAATGTTGTACAACACAGTAGACCAGACAAAGTGAGATGTTCACAAACTACTGCCTTAAATATTCACATAACTGATATAATTTACTTCACACGTGTATTCCATTACTTTCGGAGTTAGAGCTAAATAATAGAAATTGAAAACTAAGTTAGCTATACCATCCCTCCAAAGCCCCATAAATACATCTTGTTTGTAATACGTACTGGGACATTTCAGTTACGTTACACTACTGGGAAACACTGTTCATTACCACCAATATTTACTGAAATACGGTACATAGAATGGCAAATCTACACAGTGTCCTGTTTAGGCCTATACAATTACGCCAGTTAATGTAGTGTTAGCTTTTAATTTGGTACATGATGAAGACAAAGTGAGTTACTCAACACTTCGATTATCGACGATACGTACGTATTATACTGAAACGTGAACTTGAAAACTAAGAATTTAATTCTTTGAATTAACATACCTTTTGCAAATGTTTTGGGTGTGTAGGGAAAACTGATGGTACAGCATTTTCTCGGAGCCTTACTGTTGAAAGGGAAGTTCGGTCTATGTCCTCTTCTCGGAAATGCTGGGAACATATAGTGCTCCATTTAGACGCACGCCAATTCTTCCTCCTCACGGCATTCTCCCACAGAGCTTTCCCACTTTCATTTTTAGGAAATCTAGAATCATACAGGAGAAAAACACGCTATAGTACAAGTACCGATGTAGCACACGTTCATTCACAATGAAGTTGTAAAATCACACTTAACGAGACAACTTACACATGAAATTATTCCCTTCGATTTCGCATCACAATCAGAACGATTCGTACATCCGAACACCACACAAGTCACCATAATAGCGCAAAATCCTTCCAAAAGCGAGCGACAAACCTATGCGCACAAGCTTACAGCATCAATGTTTTGGTCGGACTGAGATGGCTACCCTCGGCTTCACATAGCTTCGCAGCTGTGACGTCACGGCGTCTTCCTCTATTCTTACCTCCATGATATACATATAAGCAAATTCCAGCGGCGAATATGAAGCAAAAGACCTTAAAATAACAAAGAAAGCGAGCGAAATGAGAATAAGAAAGCGTAATGGGAGTGGGCAAATGTAGCACATTTCTTAGCAGCTTCTTCCAGAATTCTAGAATACGTATAGAAGCCCTGTGGGTATGGTCACTTTATGTCAATTTCCGGTCAGAAACGTCAGTGCAGTAAAGGCTCCCGTAAGCGATCAAACATTTTGAACTTAATTATAAGTTTGACGTTTTTAAGAGAAATTTTGATTCACAGGAAGTTTGTCAAGATGGCGGACGTTGTTTGTGTTGACGTTTCGCCGCATTTGTTAGCGAAAAACTGTTTTCTCACAATTTATCTCACTGTAACGTGGGCTTCCACTGCTATGAAAACTACGATCAAGTGTAAAAATGAAATAGCACTGACAGTTACCAAAATGGTATAAGTACCACATATTTCCCAAACGTATACTACGCATGAAGAGATTAGGAACAAAATCAGTATTTTATAACGCTTCCAGTGACATACAACCGAAGTGGAATGAAATAATAGAAATCGAATTTCTCCGGTTCTCCCACGCACGACATGTGTTTCATGTTCCCACGTTGCGGTATTTTAATTACCTATCATTAGAGGACCGAGTAGAAGAGAATAAATTTTCACATACTTGTGTCTTCTTTTTCAATGTGATGGCGAAGTAACGCTAAACAAGTTATTAGACGTTTCGTTGTCCATTCGCAGAAAGTTGATGTACCGGTTCTGAGTGAAACATTTTCCAGTTGCATATTTCTCATTTTAAACCATTCTCTGGACCGGCGTCTTGTTTTCATATTCTTTAAATACAAAGCCAGGTGCAGCGTTAGAAATTCTTTATCTGCATTTGTAGCCATTCCCACTAGTGCCAAAATAGAGCATACAAGAAAAGTGTCTGCTTCAAAAGTAAGGTTAAATTGACAAGCTTTCTTACTGCGCGTAAGGGCTTGTTTGACACATCCGTGGCTAAGCAAGAGCGAACTTCACCGAAAGTTTGCTCTTCTAGGAGGGATTTCATAAGTTTTAAAAAGTTTCACTGTCCACTCGAAGAAAGTTGACGTAATATCGCGTTCTGAGAATAATATTTCCTTCAGCGTATTTTCATGGAAACACGGTGCCAAAGTCAATGCCAGGTCTGCTTTGTCTGCACTTGCGGCCGTTCTCTAACTACTGGCAAAATACACACGAACACGAATAGCGTGTTCTTCAAAGTAAGGTTACACTGACAAACCTTGTTTGAATTGAATATCTACGGGCTTGCCTGGTAAACCCGTGGCCAGATAACAAGGATTGTGTTAAACTCGTTTCATCGTTTACGGGGGCCTTAAGTCGCCTTTTTTAGTGGCGCGGCGTGCGAGACACTCCCAGTTCTCTTGCGATGTGTAATGTTGTATCTTTGCTTTATTTGTGTTCGCACTTCGCATTCAGAGTTGCAGGTGGAGTTACAGAGAATGAGGTGTGACGCTTGTTTACAAATTTTTAATTTCAGGCTTTTGTCTGTCGATTCGAGGTGACAGTCCTCGTATCAGTTAAAAATCAGTGTAGTGAATAACACAGCCTTAAATAATTTGAAATTGCTTTGTGCAGTATTGTTATTAGAAGACTTTTCTGTACTGTGACACATTGATTTGTCAGGAACCCTTCTTAAGTAGTATGTAATTCTAGAGCAAATTATGAATAAATTTTTCTGATACGAGGGTGTAAACATGTACAGTACTTTTATATTCCTGTCGGGGAAACGAATAGTTGTAGTGAAATACTGTAAGTTTCTTTGTATATTTAAGAGTATTATTTTTCGTTTCAATTTCGTGCTAAAATAATCGTTATAAGCGACATCTAATTAGTAGTCACTCTCTGAAATCTATAGCACTGTGGTATTTCAGGGTGCCACAAACAGACATTTATATACTCACAGGCCTAGTTTGACAAAGATAGTGCAGTTAGCCGGCCTTGGCCGTTTAATAAAATCGTCCCTGCACTTGCTTTTAGTAGTTTAGGGATATCACAAATTCTGAATGAGGATGACCGGATGCCGATTATAGAACTCCATCCACTGTAATACAAAGCCAGCCAGTTAATAATAGTGTACTCTCATTCGCTTTATATAAAGTGTTATGCACTGATAAAAGAAAGCTTGTTCTATACCAGCTGATGTCAAGATCAAGGCAATGATGTCTTATTTATGTATTGCTTACTGCAACATCAGTTTACTTCCCTGAAAATCTGAATCAACATCCCTCCACAGTGAGAGATATGAAGCCCAGGAAGAGGCTCAAATGCCAGTATCATAAGATTCCGTTTTTTAATATTTTACTGAGAGAGAGAAATTGTAGTGCAAAAGTATGTTGCGAATTGAGGGCAGCGTTTTATTATTTACTCATGTTAGATGTTGTCCCAAACTGGGTAAAAGTAATTTAGTGGCCCTGCCATACATTGTCCATAATTTATGTATGATACTGGTACTGATACTGTGTGTTAGCTAAGTAACTGTCCCCTGTAAAGTGTATTTCTCAACAAGTACAGTTTTTAATTGCCTATTTGGAAAAGTTTTTTAGTTATCCCCTTAATCTTCTTTAACAGTTTATTGTACAATTTCATTCCTTGGTGGACCATGCTGTTTTGAGCTTTATGTTTATTTCTTGGTAATTGTGTGTTCAATCTAGATTTTGTCCCTTGGTCATAGACAGGTCTATTCACATTTACTTTTAATGTTTTGTTTATCATGCATGACTGAACTACCATTGTAAATGCAATACTATGAATGATCTGTAAGATAAACCTTTTCACTTGCATTTTGCTATATGGTGTTGCTGTGTTTCTTTGTGGTTAGCAGGTACTTGGTAATTTTGGTGCAATTTAATTTCATTTTTCCTTTTCATTTAGATCATGTCCGTACAATGTTTGTATGTATGAAACAGGATAAATCAGTATAATGAAGTAACGGTTTATGAGCTATGAAAGAGTAGGTAAACACTGCAGTTTTAGCAGCTATGAGGTACAATTTGATAAATTAAATTAATGAACTATGTTAATGAGAGCTTAGACAGAATATAATTTGCTGTAAGCCTACCAGTATTAAAGCAGCTCTTGATGAATGTGTGGCTGTAAAGTACATGGGCCAGTTAATTATCATTGTGATTAGGTGTGTACGTAAGGAAGTGTAAACAGATTATTACAGAGTATAAAAGTATGGCATTATGAAGTATTAAATGGTACCAAAAATTATAAGTAGACTTTCAGAAATTCCGTAATTGAAAAGAAATGGGTTTCCATTAAAACTTCCAGAAAAATTTGAACCTCATTTCCTTTATTTTTATTTACTGTGGAAAATTGTTTTAATTCCTGTACTTATTTTGCACAAATATCAAATGAGAACCAAATAAATTAATGCATGTGTAGAGTTGCTTGTACGTTGCAAACATATCAATTTATCTAAAACCAGATGGCCCACTTGACACAGAGGTTTCAAGAGAATTAATTCCCATGACATATCCACTGCTGTCCATGAACATCTGCTCCAACAGCCGAGAATTTGAGAAGCTAATTCTACCAGAGGAGATGCACTTTTGCTCAGCAACAGAATTGTTCACTGCTATAGACATTTTCCTTTGTGTGCCTGTCCTTACCATCTTTGCTGATTGGGAAGTTAGTACTGATCTGAGAGAGACTGCTTCCCAATATTGTTACATTTCTCAGAAAAGAGATTCCCCAAAAGGAAGCCAATAAGAACAAACTCATTGCCGTACAGTCAGTTTGCGAAGCAATGTGAGGTGGAATGAGCATGTGAGAACTGTGTTAGAGAAGGTGAATGGTCCACTTTGGTTTATTGTGAGAATTTTAGGAAAGAGTGGTTCACCTGTAAAGAAAACTGCATATAGAATGCTGGTGTGACCTATTCTTGAGTACTGCTTCAGTGTTTGGGATACACGCCAGGTTGGATGGAAGGAAGACATTGAAGCAATCCATAGGCGGGCTGCTAGATTTGTTACTTGGTTCAAACAACACGTAAGTTCTTTAGGAAATCAAATGGGGACCCTGGAGGGAAGGTGATATTCTTTTCGAGAAACACTATTGAGAAAATTTAGAGAACCAGCATTTAAGCTATATTGGGAAAATGCAGTCAGTCTAAATAAGGAGACTGCTTATAAAATACTTGTGTGTCCTATCTTAGAATATTACTCAGGTGCATGGAATCTATACTAAATTGAACTAACAGAGAATATTGAATGCCCTGAGAGAAGGGCAGCATGAATCATCAGGAAGTTCTGTGAACAGTGGGAGAACTGCACAGAAATGCTGATAAAAAAAAATTGTATACCTATAGACAGATGGACTAGCCAGTAGCTCAGTACAGCCACCAGTCTCTCAAGACTAATGATAATAAATATAACCTAGCTTTAGGAAACATGTTCTCACATTAGAGATGAGGGAGGGAAGAAAGGAGTGAGCAGGGAAAGTGGATGCAGGCACACGCAAGGGAGATGCTTACCTCATATCCTAGGACTTGATTGACCTGCATTCACTTCCCTTTTTTTTCCTCCTCCTCTCTTTCCTGGTGAAGGAACAAGATTGTTTAAAGCTATATTTTATTTATTTTTGTTGGTCTCGTGTGTGTGTGTCGGCGGTATTGATCTAAGGGAAGTACTCATTGGCTTGTCTGTCTGTATATATATATATATATATATATATATATATATATATATATATTAATGGAAAAACCTGAATTGGTAGACATTTGTCAAATGAATCTAATTCTCCTGGAAAATCTGGAAATATACCTCAGCTCCCAACAAAGACAAGATTAAAGTAACTACCCCTTGTAAGGAGGCATTTATGTAGTCATTCTACATATCTGTGTGTGTGTGTGTGTGTGTGTGTGTGTGTGTGTGTGTGTGTGTGTGTGTTTGTTTGTGTGTGTGTGTGTTTGTGTGTGTGTGTGTGTGTGTGTGTGTGTGAGGGGGGCGGGGGGCGGGTAGAGAGAGAGAGAGAGAGAGAGAGAGAGAGAGAGACACTTGGAAACATTGTCTTTGCTTACCCATGGCAGTCAGTAAATAAGGGCAAACTTGTGGATGTACTTTGAATAGTGGTTGCAGAGGTGTGGCAAGATACATTATATAGAGGCCTTCAAAGAATATTGTAAAATAAATATCGTCTAGGGGAGAGATCCCTCATTTCTGAATATTTTATACTGGACTCCTAGTGCTGCTGTAAAAAGCTACCTCATTGATACCATGTTCCAGATGCACTGTATGTTGACAGAAATATCTTTGTAGTGTGTGATTAAATGTTTCAATTTGCTGAGGTTAGTAGCATATTGTTTAGTAAGAACAGATGTGTACTCTGTAAATACCAGTGTGAGGGAGGTTGTTAGTATGCTGGAGTTTTAGAAAAAGACTTGAAGGTGTACAAGGAAACTAAATTCTACATTCATCATTAGCCTAAGAAGTGAATGTACCATTAAGAGTTAATGGTATATGTGTAAATTATGTGGTGAGACTAATTTAACATTGTGCTTTGTTGCTTCAGTTGTTGAATAACTGATTTGTTTGTATGTTTGATGGTGAAAACTGAAATATGCCGTACTACAAAGTAATGTAATTGGATTATCGTCAAAAATAATTGATTATTTTTGTTGTTATATTACATAGTAAGATCAATGGATATACAGCAAGCCAAATGCTTGATGAATAAAGTGCTGTACAACAAACAGATTGCAGAGGTAATACAATATTCCTGAACAGATTGCAGAACTTAAGGAACATAATAATAATAATTTTATTGTCATTAGGCCAGTACAGCAATAGACAACATCACACACATGGTGCAATACAATTAATAATTTAAAGAAAACAGGCTAGTGTTTATCATCACAGTATTATATTACATTTTTTCAGTTCCTTTATATCCTAAAATGGACGAGTAACTAATGAATCATGTGGTGATTGTGTGAATCACAAAGCAAAAGTTTTGTGTGTACCTTCTATGAAGAATGAGTAATTACCATCATAGTTTTCTCCTGTGTGTTAAGATGTCATGCATGCAACTGGTTTCCCCA
Source organism: Schistocerca serialis cubense (assembly GCF_023864345.2). Classification (NCBI taxonomy): domain Eukaryota; kingdom Metazoa; phylum Arthropoda; class Insecta; order Orthoptera; family Acrididae; genus Schistocerca; species Schistocerca serialis. The sequence continues at coordinate 211,716,560 of NC_064646.1, read as the reverse complement.
TAAAATATATGCTGTTAGGCATTGAAAAAATGAAAAATAGGATGTTCTAACATCAACACTTCAGCTACACAATCCCCAAGTCACTTTAACAGATAAATTACTCTTGACGTCTTACCACTAATATAACGTGCATGTTGGCCTGAATGTAATTTATTGTCTAAATGTACTGTACCCCTACCGAGCGAGGTGGCGCAGTGGTTAGCACACTGGACTCGCATTCGGAAGGATGATGGTTCAATCCCGTCTCCGGCCATCCTGATTTAGGTTTTCCGCGATTTCCCTAAATCGCTTCAGGCAAATGCCGGGATGGTTCGTTTGAAAGGGCACGGCCGATTTCCTTCCCCATCCTTCCCTCACCCGAGCTTGCGCTCCGTCTCTAATGACCTCGTTGTTGACGGGACATTAAACACTAATCTCCTCCTCCTCCTCCTCCTCCTCCTCCTCCTCCTACTGTACCCCAAAATCTGAACATAACTTGTACCATCTGATGGAAGCTTGTCTTTAAAAACTGTCTGCCATGCGTTATTTCCATTCAGCAAGAATTCATTTGATTTACACCAACAGGATGCTTGAGAAATTGTCTTTGCAACCGAAGTTTTGAGACCACTAAAATCATTACTACTGCGGAGAAAAGTTGTACTGTCTGCCTATAGCACTTTACTGGACTTCATAAATGATGCAAGTTATTAGGAACAGGAATAGATGCAGTCCTTGTGGAACACTTACCTGATCTTGTTCTAAACAGGACATTCCTCTGTCATACTTACAGTCCTGTAGATATGATTTTAATAGTTTTAAGGTTGCTGCCACTAAAGACATAGAATTCCATTCTTTCTAGTAGCGATGTATGCCCTACTCAAAGGCTTTGCATGGACCACAAAAAATGACACAAGCAAAGTCTTTAAGCTCAAACACTTGAAGTAGGTATTTGAATACAGAGTCTTACGTGGCGTCAACAGTACACAAGCTTTTTTTCAAAAATTTTGTTATCGATTAACTATTTATAGATTTTCAAAGTAAACAGGTAACTGTTGGTAAATTATGTTTCATTACTCTGGTAAAAGCTGGGACCATGGAAATTGGCCTGTAACTTGAAGGAAAGTCTTTACTTACTTTTTATGTGCTGAAAATACTCAAGACACTTATAAGCGCACTGGGAAAATATTCCAGGGCTATGCATTTGTTTATACAGTATGTTAAGGGGTATACAATACAGTCTATTATTTTCTTTATTACTTTGCAAGATTTATCATATCTACCTTCGAGAAGGCGAATATCACTGGTGCCACAGGGCTGGATGACTGCACTGTGCACACTTGGCAGCTGCAGACAAGGCTGCCTCTACATCTATGATGAGCCAACCCCCACCCCCGGCAGACATACTGAGTGTACATTGTCTTTCTTTCCAGCCTAACTTCCTGGGTGGCTCCATAACACACCAAACATTTGTGTCCCCAATAACTAGCAAACCCTCACCCATGTGTTATCACCTACCACTCAACCAGCTGTCAGGGCAGCACAGCCTGTGGACAAATCAAGTGACATGTGGGGTGTCACATGGAACACACCACATTCTCCGCCACTGCTGCATCCCAAGACAGCAGCCCGAAAACAGCCAACTGTAGCTGAAAGCACATTCAGCTGTTCATAAACTGCTGCCAACTCCTCCTGCATTCGCACACAGCATGCACACATCCTACCCATGCTATCAAGACTAACTGAAGAAGCAGACTATAAAAGTAGACAGAAACCTAGATACGCAACTTGCTATCCTCCTGATGGGCCACCAGTGGATGCTGGTGCCTTAACAAGCTGTGTAGCTGGTTGTTCAAAAGAATGGAAACTGCACTACAGACTGTCTGAATGTATATGTACATAAAAAAATGTGAGATTTAAACTCTTAAATAGAAAAACACACACAAAATGTAAGAAATGGTAAAACACAAGAAAATCTAAATACATAACTTGCCATTCTGGAGGTGTGAACAGGCGACAGCAGAGGGCCTGACTGACTGGCTTACTAAACGAACATGTGCTTGCCTTCAAAACAAAACAAATTAGCAACTACTGTACATACTGAATGAATTTATACTTACAAAACATGAGATTAAACTTCTTAAATAGCAAAACACATTCAAAATTGAAGAAATATGCTACTAGTAAAACACAGGAAAAGCTAAATACTTAACTTGCAGCTCTGTAGATGTGACAAGGTGACTGAAGACCACAACAACAACAACAGCAACAACAATCCCTAACATTGATTTGCTGCAGAATGCTTGGACATATTCTCAGTTCGAAAATAATAAATTTCTTGAAATTGAGAAGCTTATGTCCCTGTATCAGCATAGTTTTAGAAAGTATCATGCATGCAAAATTTAACTTGCCCTTTCCTCACATGATATACTGCGAACTGTGAATGGAGGGTAACAGGCAGATTACACATTTCTGGTTTGCAGAAAGCATTTGACACAGTGCGCCACTAAAGACTGTTAACGAAGGTACGATCATGTTCTCAGATATGTGAGAGGCTTGAAGACTTGTTAAGTAATAGAACCCAATATGTTGTCCTTGAGGGCGAGTGTTCATCAGAGACTAAGAGTATCATCAGGAGTGCCCCAAGGAAGTGTGATAGGACTGCTATCATTCTCTATATTTTAAATGGTTTGGTGGACAGGGTGGAAAACAATCTGCTGCTGTTTTCTGATGATGCTGTGGTGTACAGTGAGATGTCGAAGTTGAGTGACTGTGGGAGAATACAAGATGACTTCTTTGGGAAATTGTGAAAAGGGAAACAGGTAAGGGCCTCAAGGATCAGGAAATAGTACTCAAAAATAGTGAAAATATTGAATTAAAAGATGAAACTCTGGCAAATTACATTAATAATTACTTTTTAAGTGTACCAGTGTCATTAAGTAAAAACTTTACTAAACATGAGAAATTAACAGCCCCAAAAGTAGACAGTAGTGTGTTGTTATGTCCCACAAATGATAATGAAATATTAAAGGTGATAAAGAGTCTAAAATCAAAAATGTCTGCAGGTGTGGATGAAGTGCCTGTGTCAATAATGAAAAAAGTTGCCCAACAAATTATAAAGCCACTGGCATACATTGCCAATTTGTCTTTCAGCGATGGAGTGTTTCCTGAGAGGTTGAAAATCTCTAAGGTTAGGCCTCTGTTTAAAAAAGGAGATCCATACAAGGTAGAAAATTATAGACCAATATCCCTTCTCCAATCATTTTCAAAAATTCTAGAGAAATTAATGAAAACCAGACTCATAAATTACTTAGATGCTAACAAACTTCTAAACTGCAATCAACATGGCTTTCGCTCGTGCCACAGCACAGAATCAGGTATCCATGCCTATACCAAAGAGATTGTCAGGAATCTCGACACTAAAAAATGTGTAGTGGGAATTAACTTAGATTTATCTAAAGCTTTTGATACAGTAAATCACAAAATTCTGTTAAACAAGATGGAGGCAATAGGTGTAAGGGGAGTTGTGAAGCAGTGGTTTGAATCTTACCTTCAAAATAGAACTTAGGTCATCGCAGAACATAAAAATCAGAAAATCAAGTGGGTCTCAGATGCAAAGAAATTGGAAATAGGTGTCCCACAGGGCAGTGTTCTTGGTCCCTTAGTATTCTTGCTTTATATAAATGACATAAAAAATCCTAATATTTCTACCAAAATAATGTTCGCAGACGACACTAGCATAATTATAAGTGATGATAAAAAATCATTAACCACCACAACTGATATGGTCCTAAAATATACTCAACATTGGTTTAATGCTAATGAGTTAACACTTAATCTAAGTAAAAAAAATTATATACAGTATGGCAAAGCAACTCAAGATATGGGCCTCCAGCTAAACCAATGGATAAGAAGATAGAGAGTGTACAATCCACAAAGTTTTTGGGCATGCACATTGATCAAAACTTAAGCTGGAAAGACCATCTCAAGCACTTATCCGACAGGCTCAATTCGGAATGTTTTGCATTGAGGATAGTATCTAGAGTATGCAGCACAGACTGTACTAGACTAGTGTATTTTGCTTACTTTCAGTCCGTGTGTTACGGCATAGTGTTCTGGGGTGAAACTAAATCAAGCTTAACAGATATCTTCAAATTTCAGAAAAGAGCTATACAAATCGTAACACATAGCTCTCCAAGAACTCATTGTAGGCCCCTTTTCAAAGAACTGCAAATACAATACCGTCACTGTATATTTTTAAAAGCATTCTGTGTACAAGAGCACATATGAAAAATCTATGTACAAATGAGGACTGCCATAATTATAATACTAGAACTCGTAAGAATTTGTATGTAGAAAGGGTAAGGACAATACAAACCCAAAAGCATGTAAGTTATTTTGGAATAAAACTTTACAATGCTCTGCCAGTGTACATGAAGGAAATAATAGATGAAGTAAAATTTAAGACTGAGATTAAAAATTACCTTTTAAGCAAAACTTACTATGACATAGATGAGTACTTTGATTGTGTAAATTTATTGCCAAAAATTTTAATTTATATGTCTAAATTTGTACCTTTAAAAAATGCCTTGAAAGTGATATTCCATTATTATGTCTGTAGTACTTGTACTAGTATGGTAACTTTGTTGTGACAATTCCTACATCATGTAAATGATTTACAGGAAGATAATAAAATGAAATGAAAAATGAATGAATGACTTGGACACAATTTCTAGTTGGTATGATGAATGACAGCTAGCTCTAACTGTTGTTTTCTATCATTGCCTAATGCTCCCTCTGAAATTCTCAACAACCTCTGGTTCTTTCTACTCCTCTAGGACCCATCTCCATAATTTCTTATCTTTTTGCAATTTCTTCAGTTTTAATCTACAGTTCATAACCAATAAATTGTGGTCAGAATCCACATTTGCCCCTTTGAAACATCTTACAATTTAAAATCTGGTTCTGAAATTTTGCCTCACTATTACATGATCAATCTGAAACCTTCCAGTGTCTCCAGATTTCTTCCACATATACAACCTTCTTTCATTATTCTTAACCCGTATTAGTGATGATCAAATTATGTTCTGTGCAAAATTCTGTCAGGTGGCATCCTCATTCTTACCTTTACCCCATTTATTTTGAATAGGAAATTAGGGCAGAGAATGAATTACTGTGGAAATTTTAGGGATATGGTTATTCTCACTAGTATCAACAGAAAACAATGCCAACAACAATAGTTCAGGTATACATGCTGATGTCACAAGCAGAAAATGAAGAGAGAGAGAGAGAGAGAGAGAGAGAGAGAGAGAGAGAGAGAGAGAGAGAGAAAAGGTATATGCAGACACTGAACACGTAATTCAGTATGTACAGGGAGATGAAAATCTAATAACCATGGGAGATTGCAAATTTTAGTAGGCGAAATAATACAACACACAGTTATCAGAGAATGTGAGAATGAGAAATTAGATAGGTAGACCGAACAACTAAGGAGCAGGTTCTGAACCGAATTGGAGAGAAAAGAAATTTATGGCACAACTCAACTAAAAGAAGGAATCAGTTGACAGGATATGTCCCGAGGCATCAAAGAAATGGAATCTTCTTTGGAGCTGTGGGTGACCTATAATATCTTCCAATTACTGGGAACAGCTCTTTGCTCAAAGAATATCTGGTGGTAAATTATGACTAAGAGTCAAGATACTCCCTCAATTCTGTATTGAACATGAAAGGGAAACCATCGGGCATTGGTTGAGTTATACTAATGTCACTTACTTTTAAATATCAGTACTGCTGACATCAGTATCACTCATCTTTGGTATATGCTTGTATCATGGTGGCAATATGTCTTGGATTTCCTTCTGAAGAAACAGTGAATATTTTTAAAAAAATGTCTGTTTCAGTATCTACATCAACAAACAAGTGCGTGGACACTATCCTCTGTTCATCTTGCAGCACTAACATATGACCTGATTTTAGTAGTATTTTGCGAAAGTCAAGTAATGACATTTTGTTGGGGTGCTACCAAAAGTTTCACATACTGCCCTTCTAGTAATCAAGCTTGTTTCTACTAACTTCTGTTTATCTGCAGTTCAGTTGTTCTGTTTAGAGGTGTGATATCTTAACCTTCTGATTTACTGGTTTACTAATTGTGATAACTACCGATACTCTTCTCATCCTGGTTTACTACTAAACTGAACCTGAGTAACACTTCCTCTGTATATTCATTTTCTGAATTAAAAGATTCTACCTCCCATCTGAGAAATGAGGTGTCATCCTCCTTACCTAATTTACTGAAGCAGTGGACTTTCTGTTCATTTATTAGCTCTTTGTGGTGATCACTTTTGCTACAACTGCATTGTGTTCACTGAAACTATCTCTGTTTGCAAGTCATCAAAGCGGTTAGTTCTGCTCATCATCAAAAGAAAAGAATACAGTCGAAGATAAATGGGTAGCTTTGCGAGATGAAATAGTGAAGGTAACAAAGGATCAAATAGATAAAACGACAAGGCTAGTAGAAATCCTTGACCATCACCGGAGATACTGAATTTATTTGATGAAAGGACAAAACATAAAAATGCAGCAAAGGAAGCAGGTGAAAGGGAATTACAAACATTTAAAAAATAAAATTGACAGAAATTGCAAAATAGCTTAGCGGGAATGGCCTGAAGACAAATGTAAGGCTATAGTAGAATACATCACTAGGGTAAAGAGAGGTATCATCTAAAAGAATTAAAAAGGCCTTCCTAGAAAAGAGAAGCAGCTGTTCAGCATCAAGAGCATGATTGGAAAACCAGTACTAAATGAAGTACGGAAAGGTAAAAGGTGGAAGGAGTATAGAGAGAGGCTATCGGTACATATGCAGCAGCATGCAGTACCTAATATGCTCTGAAATGCTGCACATAAAAGCGGGTTATATTGCTGATAGAAAGATAGGATCAAGTGTTTTGGGTAGCCCTTGGGTTAGGGACCTTTTATATACCCAATTGAATCCGCAGCTCGTGGTCTCGCGGTAGTGTTCTCACTTCCTGTGCACGGGGTCCCGGGTTCGATTCCCGGCGGGGTCAGGGATTTTTCCTGCTTCGAGATGACTGGGTGTTGTTGTGTCGTCTTCATCATCATCATTCATCACCATTACGGTCGGAGGAAGGCAATGGCAAACCACCTCCACTAGGACCTTGCCTAGTAAGGCGGCGCGGGTCTCCCGCGTCACTCCCCTACGCTCTGTAAAGAAGTATGGGACTCATCATCATCATCATATACCCAATTGCAGGATCGCTATGCTACAGTACAGGGTCATAGTAAATATTACACATTTGCTCTTGCTTCGACAAATGGAGGAAATTGGTTGATTCTTTCAGCACTGGATGCAGTCTACAGTGGGTCTTAAGGGCCTAATGTAGACACCATTATGTCGTGGGCACTTCTCTAAAGATATCGAAAAAAATTTCTCATACCAAAATGGAGCCACAGATCCCAAGACGGCTATGCACAGCACATGGCTGAAATTTTTACAACACATTCCTACTATGCTGATCTCAAAAAGTCTTGAAAATTTTCTTGATATCTTTATTTGTTTCCCAGATACAGAGGCTCAAACTTCCCGTACTTCTACATATGAAATATTCATGTAAAATCTGGTGTGAGGTGAAAATGTGGATTATAAAGTGATGTTGCATGGAGAAATATCCTTTAAAGTGTCTCCATTGTCATCAGAAGTATTTTGGGAACCTTGTGACAATACTGAAGCACATGCATAATTTTTGTGGATATGAAATCCAATCTGAGGTGAAAAATTAGTTTTGTGTTATTACAGTTCCACGTAAGTAAACTATCAAAGTTTTATGGATGATGAAGATTTTTCGTGATGAGCGACATGCTCTGTTGTGGTACAGAAAAGAAGCAAACAGGCAGAAAAATGTTACTATTGGAGCACCACAAAGATGAATATGCACCTGTGTGAAAGACTCTGACTGAAAAGTGGGATATTACTGTTTCATTCTACCTTACAGAAATATTTCAAAAAATTTTGGTATCCACTTATTTTATGTTGAGAGAGAAGAAGACAGTGGCAGCAGGAAAGAGACAGAAAAATAAAAAATACTGGAAGATAGTAGGCAGTGGTTGTGGTATACAAAGAGCGAAGTAGACAATGACAGTGTGAGAGAAAGAGGGACACAGTTGCAGTGGAACATATTTGACAGTGGAAGAACAGTATTAGGAAAAGAATGAACGAGACAGTGCTTGTAGGCAAGGAATAAAGGGAAGGAGAAAGTGGAAGTGGGTGAGAGCCAGTGATAATGAGAAATATAGTCTAAGAGAGCGATAACAAGAAAGAGACTGAGTGAGAATGGGCAAATGGGAGTGGATGTGTGTCAGCGACTTACAGCGATGGACTGGACTAGTGGGTGTTAGTGAGTTACAGCTACAGGAGCTTGTGTGATTGAGAGGTAAGTCGCACATTAAAAAGAGCACAAATGCGTTTTCATACAAAAATTTTTAAAGATGCTGAGGAAGGTAGAATGGGGCAGCTGAACCTCACTTTAAAGTCCGAGTGTTTTAAACAGGAGTACATTTGCATTTTTTGTGTTCTGATATGATCATTTTCCACACATATAAGGGAAATGAACTTGAAGCAATATCATAGAAAGAGAAGAGGACATAGATGAAGATGATATTGGAGATGTAACACTGCGAGAAGAATCTGACAGAACACTGAAAGACTTAGTCGAAACAAGGCCCCTGGAGAAGATGACAGTATATTATAATGAATGATATCCTTGGGAGTGCCATCCATGACTAAACTTTTCCACCTGGTGAGTAAGATATATGAGAAATGTGAAATACACTCAGATTTCAAGAAGAAGACAATAATTCCAATTCCAAAGAAAGCATATGCTGGAAGGTGTGAATATTATTGAAATATCATGGCTACAAAATACTAATACAAATTCTTTGCAGAAGAATGGAGAAAACTAGAAAAAGCCTACCTCAGGGAAGGTCAGTTTGGATTCTGGAGAAATGTAGGAATACCCCAGGCAATACTGAATGTATGACTTCTCTTAAAAAATAGGTTAATCAAAAGCAAACCTATATTTATAGACTTAGAGAAAGATTTGGGTAATGTTGATTGCAATACACACTGAAGGTAGCAGGGGTCAACTACAGGGAGCAAAATGCTATTTACAACTTATACAGAAGCCAGAATGCAGGTAGAAGAGTCTTAAAGGCATGAAAGAGAAGCATTGATTGAGAAAGGGGAGTCAAGGGCTTGAAATGGAAGCAGTTTATAAGGAAATGGGACAAGGCTGTAGTCTATCCTGATATAATTCAGTCTGTATGTTGAGGAAACAGTAAAGGAAACAAAAGAAAATTTGAAGAAGGCATTAAAGATAAGGGAGAAGAAATAAAAATTTTGAGACACTAAAAGTAGTCAAAGAGTTTTGCTATTTGGTCAGTAGAATGATGACTGGCTGAGAGAAAATATAAAGTGTGGACTGAAAATAGCAAGAAAAACATTTCTGATGAAGAGAAATTTGGTAACATTGAATATAGATTTATGTGTTAGGAAAACTTTTCTGAAGGCATTTGGAGTAGGGTAGATCATGTAACTAATGAGGTGGTGCTGAATAGAAATGGCGAGAAAAGAAATTTATGGTACAACTTGACTAAAAGAAGGAGTTGGTTGACAGGAAATGTTCTGAGACATAAAGGGTTCACTGATTTAGTATTGGAGGGAAGTGACTACAAGAAGAAGGTTCAAAGAATGTAGATTGCAGTAGTTATACAGAGATGACGAGGCTTGTGAATGATAGCATAGCATGAAGAGCTTTATCAAAACAGTCGTTGGACTAAAAACTGCAACAACAACAACAAATTATGCTCACATTATACCATTTTATGCTGCCTGTGTTTGTCTGATGAGACATCCTTATCTTGATTCCATTTCACTTCACCAACCACCACTATATCTGGATTGTGCCTTTGCATTTTCCTTTTTGTGTTTTCTAGCTTCCTTACCCCAATAATACTTCTGGCAATCCACACTCCGATTCAATGGTTATGCAATCTTTTTCTCATGATTACCTCCTTGGCAATCCCATTCCAGAGACAAAGATGGAGAACCAATCGGAAGGTTTTATTGGTGGGGAGATCATGACACACTTCCAGTTATGGGCTACATGTCCTGTAGATCCACATTGTGTGTCTTTAATACAGTGATTTTCATTACCCTCTGCATCATGCTGTTGATCATTGCTGATTCTTAGTCCTTTAGGGGCAGTTTTTCACCCCAAGGGCAGTCGGGTGCCCTATACCTCTGGCTGCTCCTCCACCCTCTTCAGGCCATTGGTGACTTTATACTGGAGGTCTTTGGCTGCTATTACTGCTGAGGTAAGCAGAAGTGTGGATTGAACCTGGGACCCAGGAGATTTTTGTTAGCTGTTGAAGATGCTACCTCCCAACCACAGTGACTTTTGAATTAGCTTGGTAGATAGTATTAATTACAATTTGAAATATCACACATTTATCCATTGGAAGGAACTGATAATAATTACAGTAATATGCAGTAAGATATTAACAAAATGGCAACTTGGTCCAAATGTTAACAACTAGTTCTTATATGATAAATTTGAAATTATGCACATCACAGTATGTCAAAGTTATAGGATCCTGTGACTATGTTATTCATGACTAAAAATTGAAATCATGCATACCAAACAAATAAGCAGGACTAATAATGTGTGGGGGTTATCAAGTAGCGGGAACTCTTAGTCTCAGTTGTACATAAAGGCTTCAGTTTATTGTTAGAGTACTTGAAAATTGCATGTTTGCTTTGTAAGAGATTCTGGGCCAGAATTGTGGGGGTAGGAGGACAGGGGGTTAAAACAATTATTTTGGTGTACTGGCAGAAGGTAACCACAATATGCTGAGGTGCAGGCATTTTAAATATATAACCAAACCAGATACTTTAGTGTTGTTTGCTTATGAAGGTTCACATGAGTGGATCATTGGCTAGTGGCTGATTTCCTAAACAAAGGTGCACAACAATGTTTGCAGCAAAATTGGTGTATGACAGTTGATAATGAAAGATGTTCTGCCTCTGAACAGGTATGTTATACCTGTAACAGTACAAGAACAGGTGATAGTGAGTATATGCATGTGGTGTCTCTTGGAATTGCATACTGAACACTGATTTGATCTGAAGACAGACAGTGTTCCATAAGGCAATGTTTAAAATATTTTATTTGTACAACTATTTTTGAGCACTACCCATTTTTGAGTGCATCTAAAAAACACAATAGCACACCATAAAAAGGGAAGAGAGCTAAAACATGAAACCAACACAACTACATTAAATGAAGTGTTAAACAAGTGTAGTAGTTACCTATAGTAACTAAAATCTAATTACTTTTGGTAACTACTATGTTTAATAGTACATTCAATATAATCATGTGACTTTTATGTTTTAGATACCTTCCCTTTTTTACGATGTGTGAAGCACATGAGAACGGTCAGTGTCTGAAACTAGTAGTGCAAATAAAGCTTTTTAAACACAGAATGGTGAATAAAGTCTTTCTTCAAATGTACTGAGGCTGTGGGGCACACCCAGAAGAAAATGACCACTGATTTGATCTTTGAGGTAAGGTTTGGTGCAGGTATTTCATAAGTATGGACTAGAATATTGTTAAGAAGATAGGGCAAGTGACAATCGTATCAGTTTGGGAAAGATAGGATGGATTTCGGAAAGACTAGTTGCCATTATAAATCACAATTAGAGATACTCAGTGCTCCAGAGAGGGTGATACTGGATAATTATCCAGGCTTTTAGGTGCAGAAGAAATGACAGCCATCAGAGTCACAGTACTGTTGATGACTGGTTTATTAAATGCGGACAGAGATATTTATTGGAACTATTAGAAAGGTGTACAACAAGGAAGGTGGTCTGTTGAGCTGAAGGGGACAAAGTGAAATGCATTGGAGGACCTGGAAAATTGACATCTCAGTGAGATCTAATTAATTAGTCAATATTATCAATAAACATGAAGATCAGACAAGTAGTTTAGAATTTTAGGTTTTGACAAAAGATAGCTGACAGAGAGCCTCCCATAGGACAATACTGTGCAACTTGTGTTTCATGACTGTGTGTATTGAACTAACTGTAAAGGGAAATGTAGTTTTGTACAATTTCAAATTATGCGGAAAATCTGGTCACTGAGAATCGAACAGTAACTGAATTAAAGAAAAATGAGGAAGGGCTCAGTTGCAGACCTGTGAGGGAAAACCATTCTCCATCAGCCTGAAACAGTTGAACAAATTACATAAAACATAGATCTATGAGGTTAAACGATTATTTGAAGCTGCCTCTTTTTAAATGCAAATCCTAGGTAGTCTTAACAAATATGCTGTGTAGAAGACTGAGCAAATTTAGTCCTCAGTCAGTTACAGATACATTCAGCACAGTGCGTCCTGAAAAAATTATTCTAACTCGACTTTAATACAGGAATGTGACGCACTTACTCAAAATGTTATTAAGAAAGGAGTGTGGGTAGTTAATTCTCACAATTCCAGTACCAGTAGGTATATGGAAAGTCAGAGTGTTTTCATCATTACATGTTATAACATCACCAGAAGTATGCGATTAATATACTAGACAGAGAAAGAGTGCTAAAACACACACACACACACACACACACACACACACACACACACACACACACACACACACACACAGAGAGAGAGAGAGAGAGAGAGAGAGAGAGAGAGAGAGAGAGAGAGAGTGTATCTATGCACTTTTTCTCAAAACAATGAATAAATTGTGCTTTGGTCTTCTATCCATAATAATATATGACATGGTGGTAGAAATCTGAGTCATTTAGCGTATTTAATAATAATATGAAGCCATTAGAACATTCTTCTTCATGTGCCACAAATCAGTAAATGATTTACATTTTTACAACCAAATTGAGACAGAAATAATATGTTCATAATTCATGCCGGAATAATAAACGTATACAAAAAGTTTTAAGGTCATCTGCTTTGATAACGTTTTTCTTTCAGTGGATGTCATGCTACCACTACATGGTAACAAACTTTTTTTTTTATTGTACTGTGATTTTAATTTCATTTTCACCTCGTTTTTTATTAGACACACACACACACACACACACACACACACACACACACACACACACACACAATATTTGTAATTATTAAGTGAGAGAGGTCTTCTTGCTTGTGGCTTATGCTGTATCTTTTGCCTTCAGGTGACTTTATTAAAATGGTACTGAATATTGCATCAAAGATAAAATTCTGTGATTTGTGTGAAGTATGCGAGAATATTCAAAAAAGTCCCAAAGAAAAGGCATGTTTGATTCTGAGGAAATACATCACTGAATATAGAAAACTAGGAGAGAGACTGAAAACAGAGGATCAACAGGCAGTAAGTATTATTATTTGTATTGTCAGTATTTTTGTGTAGGTTTTACTGTCAGTATTTCATGTTGAAACGATGACGTGGATGGAAAAGATGATGTAACAGTAATAGTACAATAACAATATCTCATAGGACACATGATATTCAAAAGACCTACCAACATCTATTTAAGAACCTAACATTTGATGTAATACCCTCTTTGTGCCCCTTCATTCTTTCCTTTTCTCAGTGCCTCATTCACACTTGTCTTTCAAATCAACTACAGTAGCTTTATCTGTATTGTGTTTATTTTATTTATGCCAGACATACTTGCCAGATTTCTTACTTCAGTCACACCATTTTTAAATTCTCATCTGTCTCCTTCCACTAATTTCTTTTTATAAACAGAAATCTGCATCTTTAGCAAAAGTTAAGATACAGAAATTATTATGCTACACTACTCAGTGGTTTTCAGCTGCACATGTTTGTTCCCAGCTGTATGATTAATGCTGCAAGCTGCCTAATTTTTTCTTACCTAGATACCTTTCAAATGCATAGCAGCCAAGTTGGAGACAGTCCCCCTGTTGTGTAACCCCTGCCCCCCTCGCACCCTATACTGCTGAATTATACAATAAGCCTTTAACTGACTGGAAATTGCTTCAGGCTCTTATCTCCTCACATTTGTGATCCAGGCCCCTCATACAGTTCAGAATCAGATGTTACAAGTCAGAATTTCTTAGAATCCATCTATTCAGGGTTTTCAACCATGTGTTTTTCCCTTCACAATGATGAAATGGTATTATTATCCCAATCCTTAAGCCAGGCAAAAACCCAGTCCCCATCAACAACTACTGACTGATTAGCCTCAACATGTGCTGTGCAGCTGGATGAAATGATACTAGCTTGATGATTATGCTAAGTTCTTGAGTCACGGTAGCCATTTGTTTCCCTGTCACTTGGGTTTCTGGGAGGGATAATCTCCAATGTGCCATCTGGCCAGGATGTGAATAGCAATCCAACAGGCTTTTTCTTAATGGTAACATCTCATGGCAGTCTTTTCACCTACAGAAGGCATAATACACCATTTGGTGCCATCACATTTTACTTACTTTCTATATAATTTGGGCTTTTGAGGTAACCTATTGAATTTTGTGTGTCAGTTTTCATTCCATCAGTTGTTCCGGGTTTGCGGTGGTATATCGTCCAGCTCTTGATGCGTCCAAGAGAACACAGTCCTTTAGGGATCAGTTTTGATTGTTACACTTTTCTTCAATGCCATCATTTGGCTGGTGACATCCACCAGACCGTGCTATATGTCAACGAATTTTACATTTCATGTAGCTCCCAAGTTTTAGCCTGGCTGAATGACAGCCCCAAGGAGCTTCCAGTTATGTCCCACAAAAATGTATTTTTGTCATCCTACAAGGCTTCTTCCTGACCCAGAACTCTACTTGGTTACCCATCACTTGTGTGGTGTTGTGCAGTCCAAATTTTTTAGACTACTCTTTGATAAAAAGCTGACCTAGCTGCTCAACATTCGTCAATGAAAGGTTAGCTGGTTTAGGCTAAGTGGCACCTTTGGCTCTGATGGGACCTCCCCCCTCCCCCTCCCCTCCCCTGCCCCCTTCTTCCCCCTTCCCCCCCCCTCCTCTCTCTGCCCCCCCCCCCCCCCCCGAATATTATCCCCATATTTTCCCGCACACCTCTTCTTGGTTAGTATCCAGATGATGATTTAGGACAAATCTATGTCAGGAATCTAAGGTTTCAATTAGCTACATGAAATTTCAGTGTCTGTTCCTCTTAGTTCTTCAGGAGTGTTAGAGTGCTGCCATCATGTACACTGATGGCTCTAAAACTGTAAGTAGGATGGGATATGCTTTTGTATTTCCCACTGGTCAGGATCAGTATTTGTTTTTTGGAACATGTACTGTTTTTGATGGTGGAGCTGACAGCCGTTAACAGAGTCCTCTGTTTGATTAAACAGACCTCTTTCAATTGTGTTTTAATTTGTAGTGACTCAAGCAGTCTTCAGGCTATTGATTGATGTTACTCTCTTGTTCACAATCTTCTCTCTGGCTTTAAGCCATTGGCACATGGACCATGCTTTTGAATGCAAAAGTTGAGCATGCTGAGCTCAGTGTGTTGCTGAATGCTCAGAAATTATACAACTTGTGCATATGGTATGTGTGCCTCAGTGTAATGTACGGGATCGCTGCACACTTGAGCAGCAGTTCTTGCATGTATTTGATTTACAAAACACGCTGTTTACAAAATTGATGGGCATAAAATTCATCTGTTCCTCTACTAAAATGCACATTTTCCCCCTTGTCCATATGCTAGTCATATAAATAAAAACTTTAATATCCATAAACATGTTACAAGGTGAAAAGGAAAGTACCCTGTCCAGTCAATAAGGACATTGCCTATAAAAGTTCCCAGTAGTGTGATACAAATTTACAATAGTTCTTCACACAGGATAAAAAGTATTTCATCATTTTCACTTTTTAGTAAAACACTGAAGTCATTCTTACATGATCATTGTTCTTATTCAGTTGCAGAATCTTTCCAACATCTGAAATACGAAACTTGAAACAAGAAAGTGCAGACTGTCTTATTGCAAGTAGTCCAAACTGTCTTGTGCATTTATATTTACATAACATTGAATATTAAAGACTATACTTCTATTAAACAAATAAGAAAGTATCAGAACCCATTAAAAATGTAAAGGTTAGTAAAAAATGTTTGAATCCATTGAGACGCGAACTAGCAGCAGATCACAGATTCCATGTATCTACTCATTATGCTATACTGACAATGAATAATATATGACCAGACTTTGCACCTTGCCTTATCCTGAAACTTTTAATCATAGGTTAGGTATGTTATTAGCTGACATTGAATTATAACAAGTTCTTCCAAGAACGGTGCCTTTATGATGGATCCTCAATGTTCCATTGCCTTGAAACAGGATACTTTCATAATATGCAAGTTACAATAATTCTGTATCCACCAATATGATATTTACCATGACAGAGCTTACAATTAACAATGGATTTTTGAGAAATCCTTAATTTGCTGGTGCTTAAAAATGCCAGATATACATACGACTTTGACTGAAAACCAATATGGCATCTCATGACTCCGTACTGAAGATAGATGGTGTTGTGATGTAGGTGGCATTCTTCCATTTCATTGGTCTACATTCAGATGGACATTAAAATATCTGACATGCTAGATATTGCCCTGAAATTTCAGAAAGACTCGTGAATGTGCTTCTTCCATGCTTTGACTCAGACACTCGGCATGCTCAGCATCCCAGTGCACAGTCCATGTCCCGACAGCTTTAGTCATAGTACCTGTTCATGTGTCTTTCTCTGTCTGTAATAACATGGATATCCCACATAATGAACTGACTGATCATTTGGTTAGAGAAGTTATTACTCACCCAACATTCTCTTTGATGATCCCAGACCTGGATTTATGGGTGCAAATAAGACCTCTGCTCACTTGGAGATGGAACAACTTCTATTGGGCTACTACTTCCTCTAATAAACTCTGCACTTTCAAGAAGACTATGGCTAAATGACATCCCCCTTCCATTCCTCCTGGAAGGAATTACCTCTGCCTCAGTCACACTAGATTAAGTTAGTTTTATCATATATAGTGAGTTGCCCTCATCTCGAGTGACCGAGCGAGGTGGGGCAGTGGTTAGACACTGGACTCGCATTCGGGAGGATGATGGTTCAATCCCGCGTCCAGCCATCCTGATTTAGGTTTTCCGTGATTTCCCTAAATCGCTCCAGGCAAATGTCGGGATGGTTCCTTTCAAAGGGCACGGCCAACTTCAGAGCCTTACAGAAAGTTGCTCACATCCTGCTTGAATGTCCACTCCAATTTGTTCTCCACCTCAAGCATGGTCTTCCAGATTCTTTTATTCTAATATTGGCAGACAGCTTACGGACAGTTGAACATGTTCTCCATTTCCTCCAAGAAAATAGTTTTTATTCTCAGTTACAATGTTTTAAGCTGCTTTCAGAGCAGATTAAGGTTGGTTGAGTTTGGGCAGCCTCCTGCTGCACACTGGACCTAGAGGTCCCTCAACCCTTCATTTCTATGCCACCTGCCTATCTCTCTTTTAGTCTCTCTACCCTTTATTCTGCTGCCAGCTGCCTATCCCTTTTTTAAAATCCTCTTTTTCTGTAGCAGCCTAGCCTACTTTTAGGAGTGAAAACAGAACCTGAAGACAGAACCTTAAGGATTCCTTATATTTGGTACTAGCTGAGGGTGAAGTAACAGCTGAACAGGTGTTTCTGCTTCCTTTGAAATAGTCAGTCCTTATGCCATCTTTAACACTGACTATAATGGATCAGGACAGTTGTGGGAAGTTTGTCCTCCCACACCCTCTCCTCATTGCATGGCTTTCCCACATTTTATTATTATGGATCATCCAGCTAGAAGGTATTACTTATTCCATTACTCTCTTAGCCCTTGTTGGGTTGGTTGGAGTTTGGATGTGGCTGAGGTTACCCTCGCCATAGATGGACGCTGGGGTGTCCCTTGTCTGTTCTCTTCCGGACAATAGTGGCATGACACATATACTTTTACGTCTCTTTAAATTGTTTCTCCTTTCTGATATCAATATTGCATTCAGTACTTCAATTTTATCACTCCTACATATTAAAACTGTGGTGGGTGACAGGAATTTGGTATTGGGAAAAGGAAGAGAAAGAAATATAGTTGGAGCTCATGGCCTGGGGGAAAAGATGAAAGAGGGCGCGACCTGGTACAATTTTACACAGAGCATAATTTAATCATCACCAATATTTGGTTTAAGAACCATGAGAGGAAAGTTGTACAGGTGGCAGAGATCTTGGTACACTGGAAGATTTCTGATGGATTATATAACGGCAAAACAGAGCTTTATAAACCAGATTTTAAACTAAGAAATTTCTCTTGACAGATGAGTACTCTGACCATAATTTATTGCTAACCAAATGCAGTTTAAAACAGAAGACACTGCAAAGAGTTAAGAAATTTAGGAGATAAGACCTGGATAAACTGAAAAATCCAAAGGTTGTTGAGAGTTTCAGAAGAAAAATTAGGCAACAAAGGAAAGGATTACAATAAATGATGAGTGGGCTGCTCTGAGAGATAAAACAGCAAAGACAGCAGAGAATCAAATAAGTAAAAAGACAAGGCCTGGTATAAATCCTTTGGATCTCACTGCAGGTATTGAATTTAACTGACAAGAGGATAAGATATAAAAATCAACAAATGAACCTGTTGAAAAGAGAATACAGATGTCTCAAAAATGTGAAATTGACAGAAAACACTAAATGGGTAACCAGAATGGCTAGAAGGCTGTGGAAGCAATCATGATGTGGGGAAATTTAGATAATGCCTATATGAAAATTAAAGAGACTTTTAGAGAAAAGAGAAGCAGCTTTATGAATATTGAGGGCTTAAACATGAAGCTAGTACTAAGCAAAGAAGGGAAATCTGGAAGGTGGTAGGAATATTTAGAGGGTCTATATCAGGGAAACAAACTTGAAGACAATATTACCGAAAGAAAAGATAAAGACCTTAGTCAAAACAAGGCCCCTACAGTAGACAACATTCTGTCAGAACTAATGATATCTTTGGGAGAGCCAGCCTTGCTAAAACTATTCTTCCTGGTGTGCAGGATATTTGGGACAGGAGAGACACTCTCCGACGTCACAAAGAATGTAATAATTTCAATTCCAAAGAAGGCAGGAGCAGACAGATGTGAACACTACCGAACCATCAGGTATGTTTGCAAAATATTGAAAGGAATTATTTCCAGAAGAATAGGAAACCTCATAGAAGGCAACCTTGGGAAAGATCAGTTTGGGTTCCTGAGAAATGCAGGAGCAAATGATCCAATACTGACCCTTCTACTCATCTTGGAAGATAGGTTGAATGAAGACAAATCTGCATTTACAGCATTCGTAAATGTAAAGGATGCTTTTGACAATGGTGTCTAGACTACACTTTTTAAAATTTTGAATGTAGCAGGTATAAAAAAGAAAGAACAAAAGGTTGTTTACACTTGTACAGAAATCAGACTACAGTTATAATAGTCGAAGGACATAAATGGGAAGCAGCTGTTGAGAATGGAGTGAGACAGGGTTCTAGCCTTTGCCCTGTGTTACTCAATCTGTACATTGAGCAAGCTGGGAGGGATACAAAGGAGAAGTTTGAAAAGAGGATTAAAGTAGAAGCAGAGGGATGAAACATTGAGGTTTGTCAATGACATTGCTTTTCTGTCAGGGACAAAGACAGTACTTAGAAGAGCAATGAAACAGAATATACAGTGTCTTGAAAAAAAGGATTGTAAGATGAACATCAATGAAAATAAAACAAGGATAGTGGAATGTGGCTGAATTACATTGGCCAATGCTGAGGGAATTAGATTAGGTAATTGGACTGTAAAGGTAGTAGATCAGTTTTGCTATTTGGACAGCAGAATCACTGAAGACTGAAATAGAGAGGATATAAAATGCAGACTGGCAATGGCAAGAAAAGCATTTACAAAAAAGAATAATTTGTTTACAATTAGTATGAATTTGAGTGTGGAAGGTTTTACTGAATTTACTTGTTTGGAGTTTAACCTTTCAAGGAAGTGAAAATTGGGCTGTATTATTCCAATGAATTAATATTGAGGAGATCCCCGAGGTTGTAGAATGACAGAAAACAAGAACTTACAACAGATAGTTACAAAGAAACGGAGATATGCTAATGTACCTTCAACAGACCCCAAGTGAAATGGTCCTTGTGGAGGATAAACAGTTAGGCAAGAAGAAAACAGAAGCTTTTTGAAATGTGATGTAGAAGATGCTGAAGATTACTCTGATAGATCGAATAACAAATGAAGATGTACTGAATCAAATTGGGGAAAGGAATAAATGTCACAACTTGAATAAACAAAGGGTTTGATTTATAGGACAAATTCTGAGTCATCAAGGAGTAGTCAGTTTAGTAATGGAGATAAGAGAGGACAGTAAAAATTGTAGCGGAAGGTCAGGGCATGAACAGAGTAAGCAGGTTAAAATGGATGTAGTTTGCTGCTGTTCTGCAGAGATGAAGAGGCTTACACAGGGTAGACTAGTATGGAGAGCTGCATCAGATCAGTCTTTGGACTGTGTACCACAGCAAGAACACACACTATTAAAATTCAGTCAGACTTCTAGCTGATGTTACTAACTCCAGCTGGAGTTCCTCTTGACCCAGGGATTAATCATCTCGCCTACCTACCTACATACCTGCATACCTACCCATCCACCTGCTCAACCAACCAACCAACCCATCCATGTTCTTCTGTAAAATACTCCTGTTCTGCAGTCCTACATCTCATCTCTCAGATCATAATCCTTGCCCTCCAACTACGAGACCTGTGCTTGTTGGCTCTAAAGGAGGACTTTGTCTGAAAATGAAGGAATTTTCTGATGTTTCCACATCCTTGTTGTTGTTACTCGATGGGGGTGCTGCAACATACTTACTTGAATCCGCTAGTCAAGTAGGAAGCGACATGGGATTTTTCAGCTCTAATGACTTTTTGGCATGCGAGCAGCTTTGTGAAAGGGAATAAGTTGGTGACAGGGTCTAGCTGAGATTTATCAGGTCTCTATGGTTGGAGACAGTACAGAAAGACTCAGGTCTGGCTAGAGAGGTAGGAATGAAGAAACAAGCTTCTGGGTTGGTTTCTTGGTCTGATTTTGTTGCTTCTTCCCAAGTTTACATGTGCGTGTAGAAGAGCACAGACACTGGGTCATAATTTCAGTGAGCATAGAACATAGGTGAGGTTTACTAGATACTCAAATAACTAGAGCATATAGCCTGCCTGGCCTATGACTTTGACTCAAATCATGAAAAGGAACCAGTTTCCCATTGCTCAGATCAAACTCTCAGGTTCCTTTAATTGTCACACTGTAAGTGATGATCAGTCATAGATACAAGTAAGCCATGATAGACTAACTACCCACAGTTCAGAGATATGTACAGGCAAGATTGCAAGTCCATCTTACCCCTGTACAAGCTTAATTGAATAGATTCTTTGACTCGCATAATTTTCTGCTGTCGGCTGATTGACACCCAAATTTCATCTGCTGGCAGGGACTCTTGAACTCTGCCCTACTTGTGAATTGGTGGCCTCTTTACACTGTGTTGAGGCTGTTTGCTTATAGATGGTATGTGACCTCGTATCTTTTTTTAACTGCAATTCGCAATCAGCTAGCTTGATACCAGTGGTTTCTTAACGCTTAAAATTGGTCTGGCAAAAATGTCAAATGCTTTACATCTTCATTTCCAGGGTCTACTTGTTAAAATGCTTATGAAGATTACTTTTTTGTTTTCTTTTTTTTAACGCATGTTACATACATGAATTCGTAGGTTTCTCTTTCCTGTCAGCAAATGAAGAAACATACACAGATTTTTCCTCTTTTTTTATATACATATAAATGGTTATACAAGAGTTTTTTTAGTAGTGCAGTTTATATGTTTATATGCATCCTTGAGTCATCAGCATGTACAGTATGTGATCACCTCCTTTCCTTTTGTTCCTCATCTGCAATCCTGTTTATGTGGTGACGAATCACCATGGTTAAGGATTGCACTTCTCGTGAGATTTTCCCCTGAACTGGATCATAATTCACATGCACCTGCTAGTAACTCCTCTCTTCTTTCCACTTCTGGCATTGGATGCTGGGGGGTTGGCCAGTGTGGCCAGGCTGTTCTAGGTGCTTCAGTCTGGAACCGCGCGATCGTTACAGTCGCAGGTTCGAATCCTGCTTCGGGCATGGATGTGTGTGATGTCCTTACGTTAGTTAGGTTTAAGTCATTCTAAGTTCTAGGGGACTGATGACGGGACTGATGACCTCAGATGTTAAGTCTCACAGTGCTCAGAGCCATTTGAACCATTATTCTTTTACGTAATCCTAACTTATTTTCTAATTTGTGCAGATGCTGTCCGCACTTGTACGTCCTGCAAGTGAGGTATGTTCATAGATGTGGGGAACTGCCATTCTTTGTCTTCCTTGCTGTCTTTTTGGATTCTAGTCTTGAATTGGAACTTTTTCATGGTCATGTTAATAGTGGTTAGTGTGTCCCGGAGCAATCATTCAGTTTCTATCGTCTGCTGTGTTTGTAGTATAGTCTGATCAGCATATCCCGTGAATGTCAGTTTTCTTGTTCCCTTCATGATTACATGTATTGGTTCATGACTATCACATAACGAAGTTAATTTTTCCTGTCTGTGGCTACATATATGTCCATTCATTCGCTCCTACAGAGGTCCGAATGCTGCTTTCTTGGTGCAGTTATTTGGAATATACTTCAGTTGTATCAACAGATCTCCCACACTGGGGTTGTGCTGCCTTGTTGTTTTGATCACAAACATGTGTTTGCACATCTTCTGGGTTTGTGCTACTTCTTTGCAATCTAACTGATCCATGTGCATGGCTGCATGTTGTTGCTTGGCATCCTCAGTCAGCAGATTGTCAGCTTCAGGAGCTATATATTCATACCACACCTTCCCTCCTGTTACTGGAAGTGGTAATACCTTGTATAAATTAAATACTTGATTCTCCACTAATGGAACTTTCAATATATACGCTAGGTATGCAACAATTAAGAATACATCAGATTTGTTATTTGGAGGAACCCATACCTATTCTCCTGTTTGAGGTCTAGGGGGGGCTTCTTGTTGCTGATGTCATCCCTGATTATTTGAAGGTAGTCTATTAGCTTCGAGGGATTAATGATACGTGGGGCTAATAGCCCTTCTGTGCACACACAAAGGCTGCCGATTGTTGTTTGTATTCTCCTCTTAACTCTTGAAAAATTATGATCAATAGTACCATCTGCTCATTGAATACTGTTTCTAAGGTAATTTGCTGCATCTTCTTGTCTGTTTCATTCTGGATTTTGCTGACTTGTTTCTTGATTTTCTCCGCTCTGGCTTGTAGGATATCAGTTGCTTCTGCTAGTCCTCTTCCGTGCAGTTAAAGTAGATTATAACTGATTATGCTAGTATCAGTTCCTCCTGGCTTAAGTGCAGTAGTTGCTTCTGTTCCTCTTCCACTTGTTTTATTGTGGTTTCAGTGTACTCAGCATCTTGCTCATTTAAGGTATGAAATAAAACTCCAACAAAGTTCATGAGTCCTCGCTTAGATCATGGTTCATGATGTGCCAGCTGCTTCATCTCGTAGTCTGTCTTTCTGCCATTCTACCACATTCCCTGTTGAGTATCTTTCCATAGTGCCTACCCCTGCTATCCTGGTCAATTTGTCTCTATGCTCTATGGCAGCTTGTGCCATGTGTATCGACTCATTGGCTTTTTTCTCCGGCCTCCGTAAATTTAAGTATGTCACAATTTTCCACATGTTGCTGGTGTATCTTCCTGTCTGCATCATAGTACATTCCGCTTGAGGTGCGGAACTCCTACATCTGGTAAGCATCCAGTTTATACTGGACTGAAGTCGCTGTTGTCCACACACTTATCAGAAGGGCACCAAGCAGCGTTGATAGTGGGGCCATCTGTAAAGTGAAAGGTATTGTCTTTACTGTCTTTATGTTTATGATCCAACTTTGAGTTTCTTACTGTGATCATCTTTTTCTGCCTTCTCCTCTCACTCACTGCTGCTACTAGTGTTAGGCTAATAGAGGCAAAGTGAGTGGGGGTTGGCCTGTCTTCAAGGACCAATCGCATTGTCTGGCTCACTTGTATCCTGGGTGCGCAAGATCTTTCTTCATCTGTTTTTATATAGAGTTTTTACCCATTCTCTCCTTCTGTTTTGGAACACTGTACCTGATTTCTTCACAGGCTTACGTGTCTAAAGCTAAAGAATTCTTTTAATCTGTTTGCAAGTACAGTTATGAATTTCGTATTCGTTAACTGGAGTACGACATTTGGTCCATGCATAGTTTTAC
Source organism: Schistocerca serialis cubense (assembly GCF_023864345.2). NCBI lineage: Eukaryota > Metazoa > Arthropoda > Insecta > Orthoptera > Acrididae > Schistocerca > Schistocerca serialis. Next base: position 211,692,226 of record NC_064646.1, on the reverse strand, counting down.
ACAGAAAGACCCTCCCCACAGCCTTATTAACATCTTTTACCTCCCTTTTCTCTCACTTTTGCCATATAATAATACTATGTCTGCAATCTTGGGATTTTGTGTTCGATCATAGTATTCCTTGTTTCTTTCATTACATTCCTTGTTAAAATTTCTTGCTATCTGATGAATCTGGCACATCCCTTCCTTTAATTCTGTTACACTACTGGCCATTAAAATTGCTACACCATGAAGATGACATGCTACAGACGCGAAATTTAACCAACAGGAAGCAGTTGCTTTGATATGCAAATGATTAGCTTTTCAGAGCATTTACATAAGGTTGGGCGCCAGTGGCGACACCTACAATGTGCTGACATGAGGAAAGTTTCCAACCGATTTCTCATACACAAACAGCAGTTGACCAGTGTTGCCTGGTGAAATGTTGTGATGTCTCATGTAAGGAGGAGAAATGTATACCATCACGTTTCTGACTTTGATAAAGGTGGGATTGTAGCCTATCATGATTGCAGTTTATCCTATCGCAACATTACTGCTTGCGTTGGTCGAGATCCAATGACTGTTAGCAGAATATGAAATCGGTGGGTTCAGGAGGGTGATATGGAATGCTGTGCTGGATCCCAACGGCCTCATATCACTAGCAGTCGAGATGACAGGCATCTTATCTGCATGGCTGTAACAGATCATGCAGCCTGTCTCGATCCCTGAGACAACAGATGGGGACGTTTGCAAGACAACAACCATCTGCACGAACAGTTCGACAACATTTGCAACAACATGGACTATGAGCTCGGAGACCATGGCTGTGGTTACCCTTGATGTTGCATCATAGACAGGAGCACCTGCAATGGTGTACTCAACGACAAACCTGGGTGCACGAATGGCAAAACGTCATTTTTTCGGAGAATCCAGGTTCTGTTTACAGCATCATGATGGTCGCATCCGTGTTTGGCGACATCGCGGTGAATGCACATTGGAAGCGTGTATTCGTCATCGCCATACTGGCGTATCACCCCGCGTGATGGTATGGGGTGCCATTGGTTACACTTCTCGATCACCTTTTGTTCACATTGACGGCACTTTGAACAGTGGACTTTACATTTCAGATGTGTTACAACCCGTGGCTCTACCCTTCATTTGATCCCTGCGAAACCCTACATTTCAGCAGGATAATGCATGACCGCATGTTGGAGGTCCTGTACGGGCCTTTCTGGATACAGAAAATGTTCAACTGCTGCCCTGGCCAGCACATTCTCCAGATCTCTCACCAACTGAAAATGTCTGGTCAATGGTGGCCGAGCAACTGGCTTGTCACAATACGCCAGTCACTACTCTTGATGAACTGTGGTATCATGTTGAAGCTGCATGGGCAGCTGTACCTGTATACACCATCCAAGCTCTGTTTGACTCAGTGCCCAGGCGTATCAAGGCCGTTATTATGGCCAGAGGTGGTTGTTCTGGGTACTGATTTCTCAGGATCTATGCACCCAAATTGTGTGAAAATGTAATCACATGTCAGTTCTAGTGTAATATATTTGTCCAATGAATACCTGTTTATCATCTGCAATTCTTCTTGGTGTAGCAATTTTAATGGCCAGTAGTGTATGTAATCATCAGAGTTTATTCCATTTTGGCAGCATCCTGCTGTAGGACTGCAAGAATGTTGCATACTCTACCAAAAGACTGCTTGAATGGGGTGAATCCATTTGAGGAATGTAGGTGATAAGGTGTACCCATTCATCCCAATTTTTATGCTTCATTGCCACATAATGATGTAGGTATTCTGTTAAGGTTGTATGCATTCTTTCAAGTGCACCAGTCATCTGTGGGTGGTATGCACAAGACTGAATCTTCTAAATCTTCAGTAAACGACATACTCTTCTGAGAATGTTACTCAGGAAATTGGTCCCTTGGTCACTCAATAGTACTGGTGGTATTCTGTGATTGCAGATTATTTTCTCCACTAAGACTTGCATTGTTGTATCGGTGTCCTGTTTTGCTATAGGTTCTGCTACAACAAATTTCACAACAGTGTTCTGGAATGTTAGTGTGTATCTGTTCCCTTTCTCTGTTATTTGAAGTGGTCCATTCGTGTCGATATCACAATGAGCGAATACCTGGTTAGGTATTTCAGTCAACACTAAGGGCACTGTACCTTATTTTGCTTAAGTTTATTCTTCCGACAACTCTTGTATGTCTCTCTTCATCTCTCTCCATGATCTGTACCATTTAATGTGGTCATATGTGCAGCTGATCCCTTGGTGCCCCCCTAGAGGTGAATTATGAAACTGGTACAGAATAGCTCATTTCTCTCCTTCCCTGATCACTGATTGCTGGTCCTCTTGCTCTTCCTCATCAGCCTCTTCCACACTTTGAATGACTGCAGTAGGGTCTTCTGGCATGTGAGACAATCCATCTGCTACCATATTTTGCAGTCTCTTTCTGTATACAATCTCGAAGTCGCATTCTGCCAGTCTGACTGTCAATTTTGTTTCTCTTGATGAATGATCACTTACCTGCACCAACCATTTCAGTGGTTTCTGACCAGTGCATATGATAAATTTTCTTCCGTACACAAAAGGGTGGTAATGCTTTACTGCCCCCACTATGGCTAGAAGTTCTCGCTCAGTCATATCATAACCTCTCTTGGCGCAGTTCAGTGTTGTGTATGTGAAGGCTATTGGTAAATCCTGTCCTAGTTCTCCTTGACTCAAAAGGGCACCAATCATTTCCTTGCTTGTGTCTGTGGTGATTATGAATTACTTCATAAAATCAGGATACTGAAAGATCAGGGGGCATATTATTTTCTCTTTTAATTCCCAGAAAGCTGCTTCCTGCTGTATTGACCTCTCATAGTTTGCTTCCTTCTTCAGCAATTCAGGTAATGGTTTTATTATCCAACTGAGGTTCTTGCTTGTATCCTGGGACACAGTCCCTAGGAAACATTTTAAGTGCTTCATTGTACTGGGTCTTGGATACTCTTTTATTGCATTCACCTTCTGAGGGTTACATGCCCCAAGTAAGTTAATTCCTTCTGGAGGAATTCACACTTTTCAACCTGCAGTTTTAAGTTTTGCAATTGGAACCTTTCAAACACTTCTCCAAGTCTGACATTATGCTCTTCCAATGGAAATCTCAACATGACCACGTATATACAAACATCTTGTGTCCTTGCAATACAGTTAGTACTGTGTTTATGAGCCTCTGAAAAGTGGCTCTGCTATCCATTATTCCCATTCACAATCTCTTGCAATGTCATTCTGGTGTGGAGAAGGCTGCTTTCTCCCCATCATCTTCCTTCAACAGTATCTGATGATAACCCTTTGCACAGTCCAATGTGGTGAAGTATTTGGCCTTCCCTAAACTATCTGGAGTCTCATCAATCTGGGATGGTGGAAATAGAGCGCTGATGCAGTTGTTATTCAACCTCCGATGGTCTGGAACTACCCTCCACTTCTGCTTCCCTGAAGCATCCAGCTTCTTCAGAATTAATAGTAATGGGAAATTAAACCCACTCATGTGTGGCATAATGATATTTTCCCTTAACATTATATTACTCTCATTTTGGAGGGCCGCCTTTCATGCCTCTGGTAGCTGATACAGCCAGACATTTATCACTTCAGCTTGTGCACCTGGTTTCAACATAGTCTCATGCATTACCATCTCTGTGTATGTTAATCTGTCTCGAGGCAAGTAAAATACATCATGGTATGCAGTATATAGCTCAATAATTAAACCCCTTTCTTCTTCATTTAAATCACGCACTCAAATCATTTTCTTTAACCTACCAATTCACAATACTGTCTCATGATCCACAGGGACTATACTGCGTATGTGGTGCTCCTTGCCTTTTTTTATGGAAGGTACTGCATCTTTCTTCACTTTAGGACACTTCAATACAACCTCTTCTTCTGTGGTATTCAGAGTACTCATGATGCATGTACCTATCTGCTCCGTCACAATTGCTGCATCTGTCTGCAACTGCTGCTTTTCCTATATTTCTTCATCCAGGTCTGTAGGCTGTATCCTAATCCTTAAAATCTTTTTCTCTCATGGGCCTATTCGTATAACCTCACTGGGGCTCTCTTTTTTTTCCCCCCCATCTGCTGCTCAACTTTGTGTCGTGTTTCCCTTAGCTGTGGCACCATTCTTCTTCTGATGTCTTTTGGTTCCTCTCCCTGGAGATCTCTCTCCTCTCTCTGTTCTATCTCTGGCACTAACTGCAATCCTAATTATGCCCTAGTTCTCGCTTCCCATTCATTCCTCTCAGCTGCCTAATGTACAATCCACAGGGCAGTGTTCCTCTCCTCGTGGCTCTCTCTCCCAGACCGCAAGATTCAACAATTCCACTTCTGTTCTGTCTGTAACTGTAATGGTCAGCACTTAACCCATAACATATTCGTTATGTAACCTATGATTACTTTTTGCTTCTGAAAGAAGTCTCGGCCTAAAATTCCTTCATATGGGGTATCCAGCTCATTCCCTACTACATGGAACTTGTGCTCCACACACACACACACACACACACACACACACACACACACACACACACACACACGTTGCCTTCTATTCTCAACATTAATGTCACAGCTCTGCATGTATCTATTACTTCTTTAGTGGTCCCATGTAGTTCTATTCTCTCATCGACATCAGTGCCTGCCATACTATCCACTGCGAACTCCTTAATGATGGTAATCTGAGCAGCACTATCTACTATAAAACTATGATATCCGTGCCCCCTTGCTGCACCTTATGCTCACAAAACCATTCTTTCCCTTGCAGTCTACTGAGCATAACTTTGCGACATGTGTCAACTGCATAGTCGTGCCATCCCTACATTTCGTGGCTTTTGAACCTTTGTACTTGCTCACCAACTCTTGACATTACCTGTCAGGCTTACTTGTCCTGATTCCTGCAGACACAACTTGCTATGGGTGTCACCTTACCACACAGCCCTGTCTGTATTTGTAGATTACATTGGCGTCACACAGTTGACTCTTTGCTTTCTATGACCCTGTGATGATCTCTGCATGACGTGTCATCTCTCCTCCTCAGCAGTGACGGGTGATATGGCTGCATGATGTCTATTTTCCGTACGTGTTTTTCATAATACAGTTCCTTGCATGATGACCTCCTTCCTTACATCTAGAACAATAATCTCTCAGGCAGCTGGATTCACCAAATCTTTCTTTGTAAGAGGCAATTGAAGCTTCCTCTGTTAATGCTCAATTCACCACTTATGTTAACATTAAATCCTCTCTTCTCACCGTTGCAACCATTTTAATCCTCTCATCCTCAAATCCTTGTGTGAATACTGTTCTCACTAGTGTCCCAATTAGAGCTTAGCTCTCCAGAATTTCTGATTCTCTCATTACCTCTGGGACAGCTTTTCAAAGCTGCTGCTGCAAAGTGTCCCCTCAACTTGCTGATTCGGCCATATTTTTGATCCTGTTCTGCCTAATCGAGAATAATATACACTCGTTTCAATCCAGAGTGGTTTTGACACGTAGTTCTTCAATAGAATTTGCTTCATAACAGCCCAGTTTGTGACAAAATCACGTACGATTAACCTATTCCATGTGGCTCCCCCAGTCATAGTTTTTACAAATTTTAGATGTACACTATGAATATGGCCTTGAGTAAGTTCAAACTCTAAGTCACAATTATTTTTGAATTCCCTAAGATCATCTTTATTTCCATCAAAAACTGTCGGAATTAACTTGAATATCAGACAAAGCTATTTGTAGAGCAGGGAACTCACTACCTTCCAGATTCATATTAGAGGCTTTTTCGTCCTTCCTTGCAGCCTTGTTTCCATGCCATGGTGTGTTTCACTCACCGTGTTTGATGATCGGGTGAATGACATTGTGTTGGCGTCTCATGAAGGTGAACATTGGAATGCCCACGTTGCTGATTCAGCTCTGAACTCAGTTGATGTAACTGCTTGCAATGGCGTCTTCAGTGTTTACTACTTACTCAGTCATATAGGAAGTCATGTGGGATTTTTCAAGTCTACCGACTCTCTGGCACCAGAGCTGTTTTTTGCAATGGAACAAGTCAGTGATGGGATCTAGCTGAGGTTTATCAGGTTTCTATGAATGGAGACAGTACAGACTGACTCTCCCCCTGTAGGTCCAGGGGTTAGAAGAGGCCCGAGGTATTCCTGCCTGTCGTAAGCGATGACTAAAAGAAGTCTCTCATGTTTTGGCCTTTATGTGATGGGACCCTGTAGGTTTTGACCTCCATTTTTCAAAATTTTCCCAAAGAGCGAGCCAATTGGGAAGGGCGCCCTACTTGGCGCATAGTGTCCATCATGCACTGAGACCTCTCGCATCCTTCCTCAATGTAGATCTGCACTTCCGCCCATTCTCCAGCTGTTGGGTGAGGTCACCCTCCTGGGTGTGTCTTCTTCCATCCTCTGTGTAGTATCATTTTCTGCGCTGTCGGTGATAATGGACTTCCTAGCTCATTTGCACTCATATCCAGCATGGTAGCCAGTCCGTGTGGTGGGGCTGCCATGTACCCTGTTGGTTGTTGCCCCCTGACTCCACAGGAGCTGCTCTGCTGATGCTGTTAACTCCCCATGTATGCCAAGGGGCAGATGCCCGTCACCCTCGGGCATCGGGGCTCCTGGCAATGGCAATCCTGCCAGGTGGTCAAACACCAGCGGTCTCTAAGCAGTCAAGGTCTAATTTCAATGCTAAGAAATATGACCCTAAATAACCCCCCCCCCTCCCCCCCTGCCTCACCATGGGAGGAACACCAGGCTAAGGATGGCAGTGAAACTTTTGGAGCATTTAGAGGACAAGTTTGGGGAGGTGGAGGGCTTGTCCAAAATGCGTTCAGGGTTGGTCTTGATCAAAACAGCATCTTCTGCCCAGTCACGGGCACTACTCATGTGTGACAAGCTGGGGGATGTTTCTGTTTCCATCACACCCCATAAGAGCTTAAATATGCTCCAGGGTATCATATTTCACAGGGACCTCATTTTGTAGTCTGACGATGAGTTGCACGCCAATTTAGAGTGGCGAGGTGTCCATTATTTCAAGGTGATGGTCTACCGTTGTGACATAAAACCATATATCCCTCCCCCGGTGTGGTGCTTTAAGTGCTGGAAGTTCGGCCATACGTCTTCCCGCTGTACTTCCAGCATCATCTGTCAGGATTGTGGGTGTCCTTCACATCCCAATACTCCCTGTGCCCTGCCTCCCATCTGTGTGAACTGCGGAGAGCACCGTTCCCCTTGCTCGCCAGACTGCAGGATTCTCCAGAAAGAAAGAAAAATAATGGAATACAAGACCCTAGACCGATTGACCTACACTGAGGCTAATAGAAAATATGAAAGGCTACATCCTGTGCATATGACATCAACCTAGGCCGCCGCTACAACAACGGTTCTACCATCTTCCGTTACGCCACATACAGTTGGCTCTCAGAGCTGTCAGGCTCCACCTGCCCACTTGATGGTGGGGGCACTTCCGTCTCTGTTGCTCCTGCACAACTTACTTCAGGAGCAACATCCCCTCAACCATCGGGGACATCAGTCCCCACTTCTCGGCCAGAGAAGCTTAAGTCTTCTTCAGCTCCACTCACCAGGAAGGGATCCTTTGGGTCACACCCTTCCTAGGTTCCTACCAGTGGCAAAGCTGTCACCCACCAGTGGCTGAAGCAACCACAGATAGCTGGTCATGGGGCTTCATGGTCCACCTCAGTCCCTGAGACTGAAACAGTGAAGCCCTCCCAGCTGGACAAACCTAAGGAGCAGCGAGAGAAGCCTAAAAAGAAAGAGACCTCGAAGAACCAAGGCACTGTGGTGGCACCCACACCATCACTACCTATAAGCTCTGTGTCTGAGGATGATATGGAGCTTCTGGCATCTGCTGAGGACCTAGATCTCTCTGGACCCTCAGACACAGTGGATGTCAATCGCACAGATACTCATCCGGTAGTAGCAGGTGACCCTGAGACGTAGACTGCCTCATTGAGTGTTTAATGCCTTCCCAGTCTCAGGCTCATATAATCCTCCAGTGCAATAGCGGCAGTTTTTTCCACCACCTGGCTGAGCTATGGCAACTGTTAAGCTTTATACCAGCTTTCTGCATTGCCCTCCAGGAAACCTGGTTCCCAACAATGTGGACCCCTGCCCTCCGCAGCTATAAGGGATATTATAGGAACCGTAGCGACTATAATAGAGTGTCAGGTGGAGTTTGGGCCTATGTCCTGAACTCAGTATGTCATGAACCTGTGCCCCTTCAAACCCCTCTTAAAGCTGTGGTTGTCAGGATAAGAACGACACAGGAAATAACTTTCTGCAATGTATACCTTCCTCCAGATGGTGCTGTACCCCTGACTGTATTGGCTGTACTGACTGATCAACTCCCTAAACATTTCCTACTTTTTGCAGATTTTAATGTGCATAACCCCTTGTGTGCCAAGGTAGGGGGGTTGAAAATTTACTGACACAACTTGACCTCTGCCTCTTAAATACAGATGCCTCCACACATTTCAGTGTGGCACATGGCACATATTCGGCCATTGATCTCTCGGTTTGCAGTCATGGCCTTCTCCCATCTATCCACTGGAGAGCACATGATGACCTGTGTGGTAGTGACCACTTCCCCATCTTCCTGTCACTCCCCCAGAGTCATGCCTATGGACGCCTACTCAGATGGGCTTTAAACAAGGCAGACTGGGAAGCCTTCACCTCTGCTGTCACTGCTGAATCTCCCCCACATGGTGCCATCGATGTTGTGGTTGAGCGGGTCACTACAACGATTGTTTCTGCGGCGGAAAAAGAGATCCCTCGTTCTTTAGGGTGCCCCCGGTAAGAGGCAGTTCCTTGGTGGTCGCTGGAAGTTGCTGAGACAAGTAAAGAGTGTCAGCAAGCTCTACAATGACATAAGCAGCACCCTTCCCTAGAGCACCTAATAGCCTTTAAGCGACTCCGTGACCGCATTTGCCAGCTTATAACAGCTTATAAAACGACGGAAACAGTGGTGTAGGGAGAGGTATGTGTCAACCACTGGGTGCCATACGTCACCTTTCCAAGTCTGGACGAAGATAAGATGTCTTTTTGGGTACCAGACTCCAACAGGTGTCCCTGGCACTAACATCAATGGCGTGTTATCTACCGACACACAAACATGATTGCCAAGCACTTTGCTGAGCACTGTGCTCGAGCCTGTGCATCAAAGAACTACCAACCCCCCCCCCCCCCCCTCACCAGCCTTTCGCACCCTCAAACTTTGGATGGAAAGGAAAGTCCTCTCGTTCACTACATGCCACAGTGAACCCTATAATGCCCCATTTGCAGAGTGGGAGCTCCTCAGTGCCCTTGCACATTGCTGGGCCAGATCGGATCCACAGTCAGAGATTAAACATCTCTCATCTGACTACAAGCGACATCTCCTCATCATCTTCAACCTGATCTGGTGCAATGGTGTCTTTACATCGCAGTGACGGTAGAGCACCATCATTCCGGTGCTGAAGCCCGGTCAAAACCCACTTGTTGTGGATAACTACAAGCCCATCAGCCTCATCAGCTTTCTTTGCAAGCTGCTGGAATGTATGATGTGTCGGTGGTTGGGTTGGGTCCTGAAGTCATGTGGCCTACTGGGTCCATGTCAGGGTGGCTTCCTCCAGGGTCGCTCTACCACTGATAATCTTGTGTCCCTCAAGTCTGCCATCTGAACACCCTTTTCCAGATTCCAACATCTGGTTGCCAACTTTTTTGATTTGCTTAAAGCATACAACACAACCTGGCGACATCATATCCATGCCATATTTTATGAGACGAGTCTCTGGGACCCACTCCTGATTTTTATCCAAAACTTCCTGTCACTCCGTACTTTCTGTGTCCAAGTCAGTGCCTCCCATAGTTCCCACCGTATTCAGGAGAATGGCGATCTGCAGGGCTCCGTATTGAGTGTGTGTCTATTTTTAGTGGCTATTAATGGTGTAGCAGCAGCTGTCAGGCCATTGGTCTCACCTTCTCTGTATGTGGATGACTTCTGTATTTTGTACTGCTCCTTCAGTACTGATGCTGCTGAGCGGCACCTACAGAGAGCTTTTCAGAAGGTGCAGTCATGGGCTCTAGCCCACGGCTTCCAGTTTTCAGCCACAAAGTCATATGTCATTCATTTCTGTCGGTGTCACACCGTTCATCCAGAACCAGAACTTTACCTTAATGACGGTCCACTCACTGTAGTGGAGACATATCGATTCTTAGGACTGGTTTTCGATGGCCAATTGACTTGGCTACCTCACCTTCACCAGCTTAAGTGGAAGTGCTGGCAGACCTCAAAGCCCTCCACTGCCTGAGCAACACAAACTACGGTGCAGAATGCTCTACACTGCTGCAGCTCTACGGAGCCCTAGTTCAATCCTGCCTTGATTGTTTGTGTGAACCCCAGAACATGTCGGAATCCCAGGCAATGAACTTGCCAACAGGCTACGCTGAAACTGCTTCTGGAGATGGGCATCTCCAAAATTGACTTGCATTCTGTCTTGCGCCTCACGGTTTTTCAGCTTTAGGAGACAGAATGGCATAACAGTACACACAACAAACTGCATGTCTTTAAGGAGACTACGAATGTGTGGAAGTCTTCCATGTGGTATCTCTTAGGGAATCAGTTGTCCTCTGCCAGCACCGCATTGGTCATACGTGGCTAACACGTGATTACCTCCTCCATCGCGAGGACCCACCTAGGTGTCGCTGTGGCTCACAAATGACGGTCGTCCACTTCTTGCTGACTGCCCACCTTTCTTTTAACTTTCTCAGCATCCTACCTTCAGTGTTGGGCAACAATGCTTAAACAGCAGTTTTAGTTTTACATTTTATTTGTGTGTGTGTGTGTGGGTTTTTTTTTTTTTTTCATTTTTGTGGTTTTCACCTTTCTTTTAGCTGTGTTCTGTATGTCTTGATTATTTTACTCCCACCTTTGTGGAATTATTTTAATCGGAACGAGGGACCAATAACCTAGCAATTTGGTCCATCCTCCTCCCCCCACCCCCTTTTTAAATCTACCAGCCAACAAACAGAAAGACTCTCTGGTTCTGGCTAGGGAAGTAGGAATGAAGAAACGAACTTCTGGGTTGATACCTTGGTCTGATTTTATTGCTTCTTCCCAAGTTTCATGAACATGTGCGAAAGTACAGACACTGGGTCATAATTTCATTAATGTAGAACATAGGTGAGCCTTACTAGATACTCAAATTACTGGCCTACCACTTTGGCTTGAATCGTGAAACGGAGCCATTTTCTTATTGCTCAAATCGAATCTTCATGTTACGTTACATTACACATTGTAAGTGACAGTCCAGAGGCATGTACCAGCAAGAATGGAGATCCTTTTTAGTAAACAAGGTCAACTGAATAGATTCTTTCACTCACAGAATTTTCTGCTGTTGGCTGACAGACAACCAAGGCTTGTTTGCTGGCAGGAACTGTCGAACTGTTGAATTCTGCCCTGTGTGTCAATTGATGGCCTCTTTGTATTGTGTTGGTGTTACGTACTTATAAATGGTCTATCACTGCATCACATATTTAACTACAATTCTTTATCAGCCAGCTTGAAATCAGTGATTTCTTAATGCTCGCAACCTCATATTAGTCTGGTGAGACTGTCAGGCACTGTACGTCTCCATTAGGTTTCCAAGCTCTATTTGTTAAAATTCTTACCAAGATGACATTATTATTATTTCTTTCCTTTCTCAGACATTATGTCTGGTTAAAAATGGAAAGTGAAGCAGACCTTGATCAAGCGTTACTTCCTTTTAACTGTACGGTATATGTTACATTGTATTTAGGAACTTTCGGGTAATTGAACATGTAACAATAATTAGATTTCTGTAGTTGTATATATACTTTTGGATGTAGCTGTATTGCATTGATGTACTGGTGGATATTGTGTGGTATGACTCCTGTAGTTGATAGTATAATTGGTATAATGTCAACTTTATCCTGATGCCACATGTCCTTGACTTCCTCAGCCAGTTGGATGTATTTTTCAATTTTTTCTCCTGTTTTCTTCTGTACGTTTGTTGTATTGGGTATGGATATTTCGATTAGTTGTGTTAATTTCTTCTTTTTATTGGTGAGTATGATGTCTGGTTTGTTATGTGGTGTTGTTTTATCTGTTATAATGGTTCTGTTCCAGTATAATTTGTATTCATCATTCTCCAGTACATTTTGTGGTGCATACTTGTATGTGGGAACTTGTTGTTTTATTAGTTTATGTTGTATGGCAAGTTGTTGATGTATTATTTTTGCTACATTGTCATGTCTTCTGGGGTATTCTGTATTTGCTAGTATTGTACATCCACTTGTGATGTGATCTACTGTTTCTATTTGTTGTTTGCAAAGTCTGAATTTATCTGTTGTGGTATTGGGATCTTTAATAATATGCTTGCTGCAATATCTGGTGTTTATTGTTTGATCCTGTATTGCAATCATGAATCCTTCCATCTCACTGTATATATTGCCTTTTCTTAGCCATGTGTTGGATGTGTCTTGATCGATGTGTGGCTGTGTTAGATGATACGGGTGCTTGCCATGTAGTGTTTTCTTTTTCCAATTTACTTTCTTTGTATCTGTTGATGTTACGTGATCTAAAGTGTTGTAGAAGTGGTTATGAAGTTGCAGTGGTGTAGCCGATGTATTTATATGAGTGATTGCTTTGTGTATTTTGCTAGTTTGTGCTCATTCTATAAATAATTTTCTTAAATTGTCTACCTATCCATAATGTAGGTTTTTTATGTCGATAAATCCCCTTCCTCCTTCCTTTCTGCTTAATGTGAATCTTTCTGTTGCTGAATGTAAGTGATGTATTCTATATTTGTGGCATTGTGATCGTGTAAGTGTATTGAGTGCTTCTAGGTCTGTGTTACTCCATTTCACTACTCCAAATGAGTAGGTCAGTATTGGTATAGCATAAATATTTATAGCTTTTGTCTTGTTTCTTGCTGTCAATTCTGTTTTCAGTATTTTTGTTAGTCTTTGTCTATATTTTTCTTTTAGTTCTTCTTTAATATTTGTATTATCTATTCCTACTTTTTGTCCGTATCCTAGATATTTATAGGCATCTGTTTTTTCCATCGCTTCTATGCAGTCGCTGTGGTTATCCAATATGTAATCTTCTTGTTTAGTGTGTTTTCCCTTCACTAAGATATTTTTCTTACATTTGTCTGTTCCAAAAGCCATATTTATATCATTGCTGAATGCTTCTGTTATCTTTAGTAATTGGTTGAGTTGTTGATTTGTTGCTGCCAGTAGTTTTAGATCACCCATGTATAGCAAATGTGTGATTTTGTGTTGGTATGTTCCAGTAATATTGTATTCATAATTTGTATTATTTAGCATGTTGGATAGTGGGTTCAGAGCAAGGCAGAACCAGAAAGGACTTAATGAGTCTCCTTGGTATATTCCACACTTAATCTGTATTGGCTGTGGTGTGAATTTGTTTGGATATTAAGTGTGGTTTTCCAATTTTTCATTACTATGTTAAGGAACTGTATCAGTTTAGGATCTACTTTGTATATTTCCAATATCTGTAGTAACCATGAATGGGGTACACTCTCAAAAGCTTTTTGGTAATCAATGTATGCGTAGTGTAGTGACCTTTGTTTAGTTTTAGCTTGATATGTCACCTCTGCATCTATTACCAGTTGCTCTTTACATCCTCGTGCTCCTTTGCAACAGCCTTTTTGTTCTTCATTTATAATTTTGTTTTGTGTTGTATGTGTCATTAATTTCTGTCTAATGACTGAAGTTAATATTTTGTATATTGTTGGTAGGCATGTTATGGGGTGATATTTTGCTGGGTTTGCTGTGTCTGCTTGATCTTTAGGTTTCAGATAGGTTATTCCATGTGTAAGTGTATCAGGGAATGTGTATGGGTCTGCAATGTAACTGTTACATAATTTAGTTAGATGTGAATCTGTTGAGGTGACCTTCTTTAGCCAGAAATTTGCTATTTTATCTTTTCCAGGGGCTTTCCAATTGTGAGTAGAATTAATTGCTTGGGTGACTTCATGTTGCAAAATTATCACTTCAGGCATTTGTGGTATCATCTTGTATGTGTCTGTTTCTGCTTGTATCCACCATGCATGCCTGTTATGTTGTACCGTGTTTGACCATATGCTGCTCCAGAAGTGTTCCATGTCTGTCATGTTTGGTGGATTGTGTATTTTAATGTGTGTGTTATCTATTGTCTGGTAAAATTTCTTTGGGTTTGTGTTGAAGTGTTCCGTGTCTGTTATGTTTGGTGGATTGTGTATTTTAATGTGTGTATTATCTATTGTCTGGTAAATTTTCTTTTGGTTTGTGTTGAATGTTTGGTTTTGTTTCCTTCTATTTTCACTTTTTTTTGTATCTTCTAAGTTGTTTGGCCAATGCTTGTAATTTCTGCTTCTTTTCATCTAATTGCTCTATTGCTTCTTGTTGTGAGATTTTACCTAACCTTTTTCGTTTTTGTCTGATATTTCATTTCTTATAAATTGTGTTAACTGTCTGATGTCTTTTCTCAGTTTTTCTATTCTTATCTGTAGCCTATGTTGCCACGCTGATTTTGTGGGTTTCTTCTGTGTGTTGGTTGGTTCTGATTTCTGCCTAGCGTGTATATTTAGTGTAGTGAGTGCTCCTATATAAACCAGTAGTTGTAACTCTTCCATAGTTATATTTTCATGTATTTTGTTGTGTATGATTGTGTTGATAGTTGTTATTGTTGTTTCGACTTGTGGGTTATTTGGTGGTCTATGCAAGAATGGTCTAATGTCTGTATTTGTGTCTTTGTATTCTATGTATGTCAGCTGAAATTTTTCTTCTATATCTAACATGTGTGTCACTTCGTGTTCTATTTGTGCTTGTTCTGGTGGCTGTCTTAAGATTTCGTTTTCCTCTGATTGTTTAATTGATGCGTGTTGTTCTTTGTTTGTTTGCTCTGGGATGTTTGAGTCCATTATTTTATTTTATTCTTCTGATTACACATTATTTTGTTCCAGTGTTTGTTGTACTTGTTGTTTGATGTTTTCTAATTCTGACTGGGGTATCCTGTTATTTTTGATTATTACGCGGATCTGATCAGCTAGTCATTGTTCTGTTAAAAATTTTAATTCTGGGTATCTGGTAATAAATGTTGTGTATACTTGTGATCTGTATCCAGTTGTGTTGGTTCCTAAGTTTGTTGTTTGGTAATAACAGAACATGAGGTGTTGATTAACTTCATCTGACCATCTCATCCTCTGTCTTTGTTTTCCTATGTCGATAAATCCCCTTCCTCCTTCCTTTCTGCTTAATGTGAATCTTTCTGTTGCTGAATGTATGTGATGTATTCTATATTTGTGGCATTGTGATCGTGTAAGTGTATTGAGTGCTTCTAGGTCTGTGTTACTCCATTTCACTACTCCAAATGAGTAGGTCAATATTGGTATGGCATAGGTATTTATAGCTTTTGTCTTGTTTCTTGCTATCAATTCTGTTTTCAGTATTTTTGTTAGTCTTTGTCTATATTTTTCTTTTAGTTCTTCTTTGATATTTGTATTATCTATTCCTATTTTTTGTCTGTATCCTAGATATTTATAGGCATCCGTTTTTTCCATCGCTTCTATGCAGTCGCTGTGGTTATCCAATATGTAATCTTCTTGTTTAGTATGTTTTCCCTTGACTATGCTATTTTTCTTACATTTGTCTGTTCCAAAAGCCATACTTATATCATTGCTGAATTCTTCTGTTATCTTTAGTAATTGGTTGAGTTGTTGATTTGTTGCTGCCAGTAGTTTTAGATCATCCATGTATAGCAAATGTGTGATTTTGTGTGGGTATGTTCCAGTAATATTGTATCCATAATTTGTATTACTTAGCATGTTGGATAGTG
Source organism: Schistocerca serialis cubense (assembly GCF_023864345.2). NCBI lineage: Eukaryota > Metazoa > Arthropoda > Insecta > Orthoptera > Acrididae > Schistocerca > Schistocerca serialis. The sequence continues at coordinate 211,676,357 of NC_064646.1, read as the reverse complement.
GGTTCAGAGCAAGGCAGAACCAGAAAGGACTTAATGAGTCTCCTTGGTATATTCCACGCTTAATCTGTATTGGCTGTGATGTGATATTATTTGAATTTGTTTGGATATTAAGTGTGGTTTTCCAATTTTTCATTACTATGTTTAGGAACTGTATCAGTTTAGGATCTACTTTGTATATTTCCAATATTTGTAGTAACCATGAGTGGGGTACACTATCAAAAGCTTTTTGGTACTCAATGTATGCGTAGTGTAGCGACGTTTGTTTAGTTTTAGCTTGATATGTCACCTCTGCATCTATTATCAGTTGCTCTTTACATCCTCGTGCTTCTTTGCAACAGCCTTTTTGTTCTTCATTTATAATTTTGTTTTGTGTTGTATGTGTCATTAATTTCTGTTTAATGACTGAAGTTAATATTTTGTATATTGTCGGTAGGCATGTTATGGGGTGATATTTAGCTGGGTTCGCTGTGTCTGCTTGATCTTTAGGTTTCAGAAATGTTATTCCGTTTGTAAGTGTATCGGGGAATGTGTATGGGTCTGCAATGTAACTGTTAAATAATTTAGTTGGATGTGAATGTGTTGAGGTGAACTTCTTTAACCAGAAATTTGCTATTTTGTCATTTCCAGGGGCTTTCCAATTGTGAGTAGAATTAATTGCTTGGGTGACTTCATGTTGCAAAATTATCACTTCAGGCATTTGTGGTATCATCTTGTATGTGTCTGTTTCTGCTTGTATCCACCGTGCATGCCTGTTATGTTGTACCGGGTTTAACCATATGTTGCTCCAGAAGTGTTCCATGTCTGTTATGTTTGGTGGATTGTTTATTTTAATGTGTGTGTTATCTGTTGTCTGGTAAAATTTCTTTTGGTTTGTGTTGAATGTTTGGTTTTGTTTCCTTCTATTTTCACTTTTTTTGTATCTTCTGAGTCGTTTGGCTAATGCTTGTAATTTCTGCTTCTTTTCGTCTAATTGCTCTGTCGCTTCTTGTTGTGAGATTTTACCTAACTTTTTTCGGTTTTTTTTTTCCGAGATTTCATTTCTTATAAATTGTGTTAGCTGTCCGATGTCTTTTCTCAGTTTTTCTATTTTGATCTGTAGCCTGTGTTGCCGTGCTGGTTTTGTGGGTTTCTTCTGTGTGTTGGGTGGTTCTGATCTCTGTCTAGTGTGTATATTTAGTGTAGTGAGTGCTCCTATATAAACCAGTAGTTGTAACTCTTCCATAGTTGTGTTTTCATTTATTTTGTTGTGTATGATTGTGTTGATAGTTTTTATTGTTGTTTTGACTTGTGGGTTATTTGGTGGTCTACGCAAGAATGGTCTAATGTCTGTATTTGTGTCTTTGTATTCTATATATGTTAGCTGAAATTTTTCTTCTATATCTAACATCTGTGTCACTTCGTGTTCTATTTGTGCTTGTTCTGGTGGCTGTCTTAAGATTTCGTTTTCCTCTGATTGTTTAATTGGTGCATGTTGTTCTTTGTTTGTTTGCTCTGGGATGTATTTTCTTCTTCTTCTGATTGCACATTATTTTGTTCCAGTATTTGTTGTACTTGTTGTTTGATGTTTTCTAATTCTGTCTGGGGTATCCTGTTATTTTTTATTATTACACGGATCTGATCAGCTAATTGTTGTTCTGTTAAAAATTTTAATTCTGGGTATCTGGTAATAAATGTTGTGTATACTTGTGATCTGTATCCAGTTGTGTTGGTTCCTAGGTTTGTTGCTTGGTAATAACAGAACATGAGGTGTCGATTAACTTCATCTGACCATCTCATCCTCTGTCTTTGTTTTCCTTCTAGGGTGGTTACAGGAAGCATATCCTGCAAAACACCTCTATTTGGATTTACATCATTTTCCAGTTGGCTAGCAGTGTCGTTACCATTGTGGGCGGGCATAGGGTTCAAGCGTCGTCCCCGACCATGACGGCGCTTGTCCGAGGCTTCTTTAGTTCTGTCCTGAACCAACTAATCACACTAAAAGGGGGGTTAGCCCTATTAGTGGTTTGTTCTTTTCGTCGCCTTTTACGACTGGCAGAACATACCGGAGGCCGATTCTTTTCCCGGGCCTCCACGGGGGTTATTATTATTATTATTATTATTATTATTATTGTGGTGTGCATACTGTAAGACCTTCGGTACACACACCGTCAGATTATTTGACTTGTTGCTCTAACGAAGTAGGTGAGTGTCAGCAATATGTCTCGTGGTCTTATCGTGGCGTGTTTATCTTCTGCCGTTAGGTCAGACGATAGAAGTGAGAAGTGCCACTTGCCCGCTTAGAGTAGCGGATTGACGGTGACCTACTTTAAACAGAACTTGATTAATTTTCACACACATTTATTAAAATAATAAAAAGCATAGAAATTACTTAACTTGATTCTGGATGCTGTTTACAATTGACAATCTGAAGTTCCTTTGGTCTTGGTTCGTTAATCTTATTCTCACATATCTCTGCTACTTAACAAAGTGTCTATTCATTTATCTTCATGGCTATGTACAGGAATATGATGATCTTATTTGGCGCAGACTGAAACTTGTCTACAGACTAATGGAGACTGACTAATCGGAGGTCTGTACACTCGTTATAATACCTCGAGCGTTCAGGTATCACTGCGCGAGTGTGATCCGTGAGGAGAAATGGTTCTACGTTAGCAGCAATCTCATTGGTTGTGTTACATATTAATACGCGGATCGGCAGAAGCAGAATTTAGTCAGTCTCTAAGACAGCGCCATCTCGTTGTGCGGAGCCGGACGAGCGCTGCGCCTGCGCTGTTGTGCTTAGCGGGGCGCACTCTGTTGGGAAAGTTGTGTACGCGCTGACTACACAGAACTATGTACACAACAATTATTATTATTGTTGTTGTTATTATCATTATTTTTTCGTATACATATTATATCCCATTTTGGAATTTCCTTCAAAGTGTACTGCCGTGTGGCTTTCCTCCCTTTCTACAATCCAGAGTTGTAGCTTCAGTTATTGTATGAATATGTGTATATACACAGTGATGTGTAGTCTACTGATGTGGTTCACTTTGAATAGTGTGCATGCACAATAGCTTGCATTGAGTGGCCAAGAAGTGGAGGATAAGGGAGAGAATGCTACTTCATATGCCAGTAGTAATGGAGGATTGGAGTGTACAACATTGTGTTACTTCAGTTCATCATTATTAAGTAATTAAGTCTGTCTCAGAAGTGTGAATATTTTCTAGAAGACACTTAAATGTTGGTTGATGTGGTCAGATGCTGAAATACCAAATTGACTTTGGTGAAGAAGTTTGAAGACAATAGTAGGATGTTTGATGTGAAGCATGGAGCCCCAAGAGCAGAGTACATACACAAAAGCTTGCAGATTGCATTGTTTCTGATCCTGATCAATATCTAAAGATGGTGATACGACAGATTGTTAGTCAGAGAGGCAGTTTCATCTCACATTCCAACTGAAATGGAGACTAATTCAGGGAGTATCATGTAAAAATGTCAAGGTGTTTTTGTCATACTTTGAAGAAAATTCTCCAAGAATTGCAATAATATTTAATAGTCACAAAATTACATCTGTGTTTCATCCAATGTGAAACTGAGAACCTTGCCTGGGTCATGTCCAAGATGATTTAAGTATTACGAAACAGGATGTATATAAGATGCTATTTCATTTTGGAATGTCGTGCAGTGGGCAGACAAATTGTGAATGATGGTACCACTTAGGGAAATGGCAGCAAGGGGTGGAGAGGAACACTGTGTACACTTGGTGTGTGTGCCTGCAGGTCTCATTCATTATATTGAAGAGGCTGTTCTGGGGGCCATTGAGGGAACAAGGTGCAACCAACTACAGAGTGTGGTGTACATTGGAACAAACGATGCCTATTATCTGGGCTCTGAGGTTATACTTTAATAATTCCAGTGACTATCAGAGGGGGTTGAGAATACCAGCCATGCTCACAAAGTTTCAGTGAAGCTCACAATCTGCATTGTTGTCCCCAGAACAGGTCGTGGCCCCCCGGTTGATGGTCAAGTGGAAGGCTTGACTCTGACCATTCTGTGGCAACCTAGGCTGTTACTTCGTAGAGTTGCATCGTAGAGTTGGGAGCTATAGGGTCCCCCTAAATAGATCAGATGTGCACTACACAACAAAGGCAGCTACCCAAGAGGCTGGCTGTGTGTGGGGCACCCATAAGGTAATAGGCATTACAAGAGTTGGATGAATTTTTGTACAATTTTTTGCACTAACTAAATGAACCTATGATGAAATGAGCTGCTCTCTTTTGGATCTTCTGCATGTGCCAAGCCTTTCTGGTAAAAATCCCAAATAATGAGCAATAATTGAGTATCAGTTGAACAAGGGTTTTGCAAGATATCTCCTTTACCGGTGGACTACCTTTCCTGGGGATTCTTCTGTTGCATCTCTCGAACACATTTAAAACAGCAGTCAGTTGTCAACAAACTCTCATCACAATAATGGAAATTCGTCGGTGGAATCTAAGTAATGGGAGGAGTAATGCTAAAAACTCACTTTGTGATTGAGATGGATGGTGGATAGGCACATAATCAAGTTGGGATTGTATTGTATTTTTATTGGTCCTCTTGTCTACATAAGTAATTTAAGCATTAGATACTGACTAAGTTTATGTACTGAATAGTGCATATATAAAGATATATATAAACACATTATTTATACAATCCTCATTTGTATGCGTACACTCTTAAATTACAATACTAAATTAGAAATCTATACATGCACATCACTAAAGTCTAGATCACGGCCAGCAGCAATCACAGCAATACCTATCTACTGCTCATGGGTTGGCATCATGTCAGTTTCTCATAACCAATAGGATGATCCTTTGACATAACCAGTGAGAGGCAAGAAGAGAGGCAATGTGTTTCTAGCACCGAAGTTGAAATCATTGTCTTGTTTCCTATTTTTTGATGTATTAGTAAGTTTCAAAAGAAATATTTTGTGATTGTGGCAGCAAGTGCTGTAAAGTGGATTAATTTAAGTGATTTAGTCTTGCATGGCAACATCTTCCATTGGTGCGTGGCTCATGGATTAATTGCAGAGACACGAAAGTGTATCAAATGTGGTGGTGAAATGACCATGGAATTGATCGGCACAAGCACACTGAGTAAGTGGATAAATGTTTTTTAATTAAATCATGGGAGAAGGTAGGTGTTTATTCATAACAGAGTCACACATTCAATATATTAACAAACATTGATCTGCCTACCTTGTCCCCTGATTTAATTAAAAAAGTGTTGATCCACTTTCATCTTCCCATGGTTTAATTAAAAACCATGGATCCACTTACTCAGTGTGACCACACAGATCAATTGTGTAGCAACACAGAGCAGAGAAATATTTCATTGCTTTTTCAAATACATCATAGGTTGCGATGCTGTCCTTGGTTTGCAGATACTAGCACAGTTTAAATAGCTGTGATTCAAACAATGAGCAGTTCAATTTATAATCCTTGTTTACAGCAATGTTTCACCTGTTCTTCCAGATTTATTTTTTTGAAACATGTCTGCCTACTGCTCTCTCATTGACTGCATAACACTAACAGCTGACATGCCTTCTTTTGCTCCCATCATACCTCGCAGCAAGTGCTGACAACATTCCTGAACAAAACATGTAAGTACGCCCCTGGCCCTATTCGAGACTTTTACTCACGCATACTCTACACTCAGGAGTGTTGTTGCTGCAGTAAGTAGACACCGACAGAGATGAGTCTATGTATACATTTATAGTAGTCATTGTATAATATATCTTATACATTTAAATACTTATCAATAGAGTAAAATCAGTGCTTCTGAAACTTGTGTTTTCACTATTTTAGAAGAGAATGTAATTTGTGATTCTTTACAGTATATGGCTTGTTTTGAGGGAGAACAAGATAAAACATCCATCTAACTTTCTGATTAGGGGGACCTTATTCACCATCTCTGACACTCTTGCTGTTGATGGAAGGGAGTAAAGTATGCACTTGTAAAAATATCTGATTATTTCCTTTCTGCACTTGTAAAAATATCTATTTTCTTTCGGAACAGAAGGTAATAACAGACAATGAAAACATTTTTAAATGCAAACTGAAGTCATATTTGCTTATAGCTCCAATTAAATATGTGAACATTTGAACAAGGCCAGTTAGGTCCAAAACTGTTTGCTATTCACGTTCTCTCCAATGTTACAATGGAGCTATCACTAGAAATTCTTGTTCTGCTTGTCACTGTCTAGTGTAGTAAATGCAGGGCTTCAGGCAGTAATGAGTTAAAATCCAGAATCTCTATTGTTGAAGTCTTTCATGTGATACATATCACACCTCCTCCATAATGGCAGTCCCAGGAGGATGATACTGGGAATCTAATACTGGTATTCTTACACTTCATGCTTCTGTGTTAAGTTAGTGTTCTGTTGCTTTATCTAGTATGTTCTGGCATGTATGAGGATGATATTCATCACATCAGTCTTTCACTATGGGATCTACATCTATTCTCTGCATACCACTGTGAAGTGCATGGCAGAGGGTACATCTCATTTTTTCCTATTTCATTCACATATGTAGTATGAAAAAATGATTGTTTAAATTCCTCTATGTGGTCTGTAATTAATCTAATCTTGTCCTCCCTTTGGGAGTGATAGGTAGGGGATTGTAGAATATCCCTGCAGTCATCATATAAAGTCAGTTCTTGAAATTTTGTTAGCAGACTTTCTCGAGATAGTTTCCATCTATCTTCATGAGTCTGTCGGTTCGCTTCTTTCAGAATCTGTGTGACACTCTCCTGTGAGTCAAACAAACCTACAACCACCCATGCTGCCCTTCTCTGTATACAGTCAATATCCTCTGCCAGTCATGTTTTGTATGGGTTGCAAGAGTGATTTATAAGCAATCTCCTTTGTAGGGTAATTGCATTTCCCTAGTACCCTACTAAGAAACTGTATACTGCTACCTGCTTTACACATGACTGAGCCTATGTGATCATTTAGCTTCATGACCCTATTATGTGGTACACCAAAGTATTTGTGTGAGTTTAGAGGCTTCAACTGTGAGTCACTAATATTATATTCATGTTTTTTGTTTTGTGACATACACAGTTTTACATATGTGAATATTTAAAGCAAGCTGCGACCATTGCACCACTTTGAAATTTTATCAAGGGCTGACTGAATATTTGTACAGTTTCATTCAGACTGCATTTCATCATAGATAACTGCATCACCTGTGAAAAGTCTGAGGTTACTATTAATATTGTCCACAATATCATTAATATACAACAGCACGATGCCCAACACGCTTCCCTGGGGTAAGCCCAAAGTTACTTTTAAATCTGACGATGACTCTCCATACGAGGTAACATGCTGCTCTTCCATGCCAAGAAATTCACAATCCAGTGATATCTATTGTCTGATACCCCATATGACCAGAGTTCTGATAATAAGCATAGCTGTGGTGCTGAGTCAAATGTTTTTTTGGAAATTGAGAAATCCTGCATCTGCCCAACTGTCTTGATCCATGGCATTCAGGATGTCATGTGAGAAGAATGCAATCTAGGTTTCACGTGATCCATGTTTTCAAAACCCATGCTGGTTGGCATGGGGGAGGTTGTTCTGTTCGAGATACCTCATTATGTTTGAAGTCACAGTATGTTCTAATATTCTATAACAAATGGATGTCAAGGATGCTGATAGTAGTTTTTGTGGACCATTTCTGCTACACTTCTTGTAGACAGATGTGACCTGTGCTTTCTTGCAACTACTGGGCACAATTTTTTGTTTGAGAGAACTACAATAGATATAGTTAACAGAGGGGGTAACTCAGTTGTGAACTGAATATAGACAAGATCTTATAAGGATTCCATCAGACCCTGGGGATTTGTTCAATTTTAATGATTTCAGCTGTTTCTTGATGCCACAGAAAAATCACACTTTACCTCCAGAAGACTGATTGCTGAACATTTCAAGTGAGAGTTTGATAATTATTTAAATTTCTTAGAAAAGTGCTTGTACACCAGGGCTTCACAACATACGTGCTCGCGGAGCAAGCTGTGAGCAGCAAGGTGCAAGCACGGAGCAGCGCGAGCACACTACCCCCACTACCGGACCAGAGCGGAGAGTGGGGAAAGTCACGTGGGGCACACAACAGCTGCTGTCAGTCAATGTAAATCCGCGGCCACCTGCAGGGATATCACTCATGAATTATTACTGCGACAAATGAAACAAATAAAGGAGAATGTACACATGCCACATAATTTTATTAGCTTAGTGTATATCTCTACATTCGCATTAATTTGTGAACTGTTACACAATAAAAGGTGTCACTGAAGTGTGGGATTCTCGGTTATCTTGTACTTTTTGCCCTTTACAATTGTGTCTATGTTTGGAGTAATTGTTCTTGTGCATTTTAGGTGCAGCGTGCAGTTTAAATTTCAATCAGACAATGCGTTTCTCAGGTGTGTCTTGTTACATTTCATTGCAGAGAACAGTTGTTCACAAACATACGTGGAACCGAACATTGATATTATTGTAGCCGCCAGTTTGTGCAAACGAGGAAATCTATTCTGAGGGAAGTGTCTGTAGAATTCCAAAATGTTTTTCTTGTTCTGAAATTTGTCTCTGTATTCTCTGTCACACTGCAGGTCAATAATTTCTTGCTGCAGCTCAGGAAGAATCTCTTAAATATTCGCTGAATATGGAGAGAACAGATTAAAATCACTGTCTAGTGCTGTCAGATCTCTAAAGCGCTGAGCAACTAAACTATGTGAATAACGTTCACCGTCTTTGTGAACATCTTGCATGGATGATAATTTAGGAAAATGAGCTAGGTTTCCTGTTTCCAGCTGACTCACCCAAAGTGTAAATTTCATTTTAAAAGCTCATATTCGATCTATGAAATGAGTAATTAGCAGATCTTTACTTTGTAGTAAAATGTTCCAAGCATTCAGATGGCTAGTTAAATCTGCTAAGAACGCGAGATCACATTCAAACGTGTGCGCGCATTTCCCCTCCCTCCCTACTCTGCGACCTTGCACCTGCTTGCGAGCACGTGCCTGAGCAGACGTGAGTACTCGCGCTCAAAACTGGCCAGTTGTTAAGCCCTGTTGTACACTATTCCCAATCTGCAACATTTTTACTACCCATATTGGATGTGTTTGAAGTTTAAATGGTTGCCCTGCTGAAACTGTGTTTCTCTGAATCTTTACAGAGCATGCATATTTAGATACAGAACATAATACTGTGTTTTAATTACAGCAGTCTTTAAGCTTTCTTTAAAACATTACAAATTTACCAAACTTCCTGTTCAGTAGTTATAGATATATTTCCCCCTTCCATTTCAAACCATCATGTAGCCACAGTTTTATAGTACTCCTTGCTAAAGTTTCCTGTTTATGATAAAATGTTCACAATAACTGATGTTTTATTGATATTCAGGAACTTATTATTCAACTTTCATGCACAACACTTTTAGTTATAGAATGCCAAATCATTATATATAACAAGAACAACCGGTAACTGGTTTTTCCTATCCAACTAAAATATTGCATACTATAGCTTTAAGAAATCTGGACTGTGTACACAAAAAAACAGAAACTTCAGAATTGGAAATGATCACTGCAGGTGTACCTCAAATAGAATGTGCATTGAATCTGAACTAGAGTGACATCAATCTGTGGCTGGGAGGAAGGTGTATAAATGTATTAATTTTATGGAGAGGAGCTTGCCAGAGGATACACAGAACAATTTCTTACTAAATAAAACTCAGAACTACTGAAAAACTATGTTTATTAATTACTGTAGTAATGCAACCACTTTATAACAGGTTCCTACTGCCTACCATATTTGTAACAGAGAAAGTATAGTTTGTAACAATATTACGAAAAGGAAAGTTGCTACTCACCATATAGCAGAGATGCTGACGTCTGTTTAAGACAGTGTTATTACTCAGGGAACATACACATTTAAAGCACTGATGATAGCTGTTAATCAGTTGAAATCAATTTGCAAAAGTAAATAAAGAAAACATGATTTGTGAGTGGTTGCTGCTTATTTGGTAATTTTATGGTTTACAGCAGCTGCACAACTTGGGAACCATATGGAACCCCCCATTCAGAAATGTAGGGTTTCAAAGGGATCGAATGAAGGGTAGAGCCATAGGTCATAACACATTTGAAATGTAAAGTCCACTGTTCAAAGTGCCGTCAATGCGAACAAGAGTTGACCGAGATGTGTAACCAATGGCACCCCATACCATCACGCCGGCTGATACGCCAGTATGGCAATGACGAAACCACGCTTCCAATGTGGATTCACTGCGATGTTGCCAAACACGGATGCGACCATTATGATGCTGTAAACAGAACCTGGATTCATCCGAAAAAATTCGTGCACCCAGGTTGGTCGTTGAGTACACCATCACAGGCGCTCCTGTCTGTGATACAGTGTCAAGGGTAACCGCAGCCATGGTCTCCGAGCTGATAGTTCATGCTGCTGCAAATGTTGTCGAACTGTTCGTGCAGATGGTTGTTGTCTTGCAAATGTCCCCATCTGTTGACTCAGGGATCGAGACGTGGCTGCATGATCCGTTACAGCCATGCGAATAGGATGCCTGTCATCTCGACTGCTAGTGATACAAGGCCGTTGGGATCCAGCACGGCATTCCGTATTACCCTCCTGAACCCACCGATTCCATATTCTGCTAACAGTCATTGGATCTTGACCAACGCAAGCAACAGTGTCGCGATATGATAAACTGCAATTGTGATAGGCTACAATCCGACCTTTATCAAAGTCGGAAATGTGATGGTACGCATTTCTCCTCCTTACATGAGGCATCACAACAACGTTTCACCAGGCAACGCTGGTCAACTGCTGTTTGTGTGTGAGAAATTGGTTGGAAACATTCCTCATGTCAGCACGTTGTTAGTGTCGCCACTGCCGCCAACCTTGTGTGAATGCACTGAAAAGCTAATGATTTGCATATCGCAGCATCTTCTTCTTGTCGGTTAAATTTCGTGTCTGTAGCACGTCATCTTTGTGGTGTAGCAATTTTAATGGCCAGTATTGTATGTAGGACTTCAAAAACTCTCTGAGACTTGTTGTTATTTATGATCACCACTAGAAAGTTAATCTCTTTCTTGCAACCATTTTCCCCTTCCCCTTGCAGAACTGGGTTTTTGACCTTATGTACAAGTGTCACCTCAAACCCCTCTGCAGTTAGTGCATTCTTTATTTTGATGGGTACAGCATCAATTGGTAGGTCCTCGATGACTAATTGTAAAGCCTGTTTAGGTTCCATAGTTTACAAGTGGGATTCAATCTCATGCTTTTTTTAACTCACCCTTGATTTTGTAGTAGTCTTCTACCAATACTGCCTGCAGTTTCATTGTGTTAGAGTGGCAACTTTCCTTTTCATAATATTGTTACATTATATTCTGGATTTTGCTATGTAATATTCAGTTATTTTTCTTTTAATTTTGTAATAAATTTCTTACACTATTTGTTGTTTTTCAGTTTTTGTGTTTTGTTGTTTATGTTTTATGTCACTAACACATTGATTGAAATTTGTCTTTAAATAACTCCAGTCATTCTGTTCTTTCATTGTTCTCAGGAAATCAGCTTCTATCCAGTGCTAAGGCTGTTGATACCGAAGTTTGATAGAGAAAGATCAGCATATGGTGTTAAAGAACATGCTCTGGCTAAGATTTATATACGCATACTTTGTCTTCCTAAAGGTGGGATGGATGCAGAAAAACTGCTGAATTTTAGGTATGCATCAACTAGAGACCACATCATTTGCTCTCTCTCTCTCTCTCTCTCTCTCTCTCTCTCTCTCTCTCTCCTCTCCTCTCTGTATTTATACTCCGTGACTGGTTTCAGTGTGTGTTGAGTCACATTTAGATATTATCAATGGATTTTAATCCAGTACAAAGTATTTCACCCTACCAGAAATTGTAATGTTTGTACTAGTGCACAGCTACATTTTTCATTACTCCATGCATGAGTGACGTTCAATAAGTAATGCGACATATAGTTTCCTGAAAGCAGGTTGGTTTTATTCAGGTTTCTAATACATCATATTATTACCCACTCTTTTGGCTACAAAATCCTATTTTTCAATATAATCTCCATTCAGTGCAATGGCCTTACAATGCCTCATGGGGAGGGCCTGTTTGCTCGCATGGTACCTTTCTGATGATTGACATCAGAGCCATCACCTTGCTGCATCAGTAATCTCCCCATCACCCATATACTGCATCCTTCATTGGGCCAGGCAGGTGGAAGTTGGAAGGTACGAGATCCACACTGTAGGGTGGATGAGGAAGAACAGTCTAATGAAATTTTGTGATCACCTCTCAGACACACAGACTTGTGTGAGGCCTTGTTTGTCATGGAGAAGCAGAAGTTCGTTTGCATTTTTATCGCAGTAAACTCATTGAAGTTGTTTCTTCAATTTCTTGAACATAGCACAATACACTTCAGAGTTTATTGTTGCACCGTGAGGGAGGACATCAAACAGAAGAACCCCTTCAGACTCGCAGAAGACCATCACCATGACTTTACTGGCATAGAGTGTGGTTTTGAACTTTTTCTACAGAGAAGAGATGGTGTGGAAACACTCCATGTATTGCAATTTTGTTTCCGATTCGAAGTGTTGAAGCCATCTTTCATTGCTGGTGATGACGTGTGACAAAAAATTGTCATGATCAGCCTCATAAAGTGTAAGGAATTCTGCACAAATGGTCTGTCATTGCTCTTTATGGTATTCTGTTAGGTGCTGAGGAACCCAGCGGACACACACCTGGTGGTCGAGTGTGTCAGCACTACCAGCAGACATGTCCATTTGAGCAGCAAGGTACTTGATATTGATTCATTGATCACCTCGTTGGAGAGTGGCCATATGTTTCAACATTGCATGACTCTCAGCTGTGTGTGGATGGCTGGCATGCGAGAGATCTCACAGGTTTGTGTGACCTTGTTGAGGTGATGACAGACACCTCCCCCAACGAGTCACCGTGCCAGGTCTTCATAGGCATTTTTCAGGTGCCTATGAATGTCCATGATGCTTTGGTTTTCTGCCAAAAGAAACTCAATGACATCTCTCTGCCTCCATTACAGGCCCCATTTGAAGGGTATGTATAATGTTGCTATCTATCAAACTTCATGAAACTAAAGGGAATATTCTACAATGTTCCAAACAAATTCCACATTTTTTTTTTTTTTTTTTTTTTACTGGAACTGACTGAGAAAACAAATGTGATGCATTACTTATTGAACGCCTCTGATCACTTATTAATTTTTTTTTGTGATTATGAACTTTATTACATGCAACTACAGATTTGCATGTCCTGCCCTGTACTTGGATATTAATTGCTGTGTACAATAGAACAATTTTATTTCAGACTGACTGAGGCAAGGCAGAGTTCAAATGATTTAAATTCCAAATTACATAAATGTTTTATAAGATACTTATCTGAAACTATAATTAGGATTATAGCATACAGTGTGTGTAGTGGTTAAAAATGGATAAACTATAATATTATGTGAAATATTGTACAGTATATTTAATTTAAAATCACCTAATGTAATGTTATCATAATAGTGAATAATTAATGGTTACATTATTGATATATAACTACTGCACTGGTACATTACTGTATTTATTGAAAAATGAAATATGCACTGTACCTGAAAGTTACATGCTGTGTTTACTGTAGAATGGTATGTACCTTACCAGTTACTTTGCTGGTGTCATCAGGATCTACAATGATATCTTCTGCAGCAGCCAAAGAGGAGCTACTCTCTGATGTTGATGCCATGTCAACATTTTCATCCCCACTGTATGTTGGTAACGGCTTAAGGAAGGACGTTATTTTTATTCGAGACTCTTTTGTGCAGTGTTCCTTTATGACTCATATATGTCTTTTAGTGCAAGGAAATACTATTGGTAAACCAGATTGGTGTTAGTAAAGTCGATAAGTGTGTTTGACCATTTGATCATTGGTCTATTACTTGTGCAGTCAGTGATATCATTGGACTTACTCTTCTTCTCTGTAAACTTCTTGTGCTCAGTCTATTATTTCATCTTCTGTGAGGATTTAGTTGCAAAAATCCTCATCTGTATCCAGCCAGTCACATCCATCCTCATGGTTGTAGCTGCAAGTGCATCCTGAAAATCTGAACCTTCTATTCCTTCAATGCCAAACACTGTTTTTTTGTTGCATAAAAGATTATGCCATGCATTTTGAAGGGTTGTAATTCTAACTTGATTCTGTTTGCTGCCCATTTGACTTAAAAGTAAGGATCATTCCTTGATCTGTATCCTGGAAAAGCAAACTAGTGTTAGGAGGGAGAAAAATACAATTAACCAGTCCATCATCACTGGACAGATCGGGGGGATGAACAGGAGAATTACCGAACATCAGCAACATATGTTCAGCTTTCAATGTGGAATTTTTGAACTTCAGGTACGAAACCATTCTTGATACAATTAGAAAATAACTGTGTGGTAACCCTAATCCCTTTGTTAGTGTTATGGATAAATGGGAGATGCTACGTAATATGTGTGAGTGTTCTACATTTTACTAATTTCCCAATTATAAGTGATTTAAATTGAGTGAACCATCAGCATTACCACATAAAAGTTCTTTATTACTCACTTTACACCCAGATGTTGAACTGTATTTCCTGCTGGCCTATGTATTGTCAGTGATGGACTTCCAAAACAATCAAATTTTATAAGCATTGTATAACTGTGCCAAAGATAAACTTCCTGCTTCTAAAACATTCTTTATTTCCTTAGGGAATGGTTCACCTCTTGCAATGTCTGCAGTTAAACTTCCCCCACACACTTTTCTGTTAGAAATATCATGCCAATTACAGACTCTGAACAGCCATCCATTATAACCCTGAAACCTGTTTGACTTAATTTATCTGTAAATCTTTCCACTGCAGCCATCAGGTTGACACAGTTTAAGTACAGGAACTCCAACAAAGTATTCTTGTTTGTACTAGGTGTACACAGCATCATCATTGGTGGTCAGCTTTGGTCCAGTTGTCTGTTTTTGTTTTGTGGGTAATTAATTTTCATTCAGCTCGAAATCCAAGTTTTATTACAGGTTTTCTTATGGTTATAAACAGGCATCTTAGCCGTGCCGATCTCTGTCAAAATACTCTGGGCAGAACTGCAGCTCTGATTTTGTAAAGCATTCTCATTTTATCTTCTGTTTGCTCTTAACAATTATCTTGGTTACACTATTGTGCTGCACAGTACTTTAATACACTTTTAAACTATCAGAGAAATGAAATTTACCACAACTTGTCATGCGGGCTTCAGCGAGTGAGCTGAGCAGACTTGGACATTGTTGGATGCTTATGAACAACAATGATACATTTGCATTTATATTTATTGACCATACATGAATTGAATGGGAAGGGAGGTGATGCATTCAGCATTTTACAGTAAATGATTTCCATACAGTAAGGTGGCAATTCACCTTGTGATAAACTCATCTAGAATTTCAAGTTAGTGAAGTGCAAAGAGTGTGTGTGTGTGTGGGGGGGGGGGGGGGGATGGGTGGGTGGGTGCGTGGGTGAGTGAGTGGGTTGGGGGGGGGGGGAGGCATTACTGTGTTTGGTCTTCCTGTTTTGTTGTATGTGTCATAGTTCATTATTTTGTCTTATCTTAATAGTTCAGACACTGCTGTGTTTTGTGCTTATGTCTATAAATTGAACCCACACTTTGATACAGTTAGCAATTAAATGTGGTCATTGTGTGTGAGAGATGTTGAAGCATGCTATGAACCATTCATCATCCCATATCAAGAGATAAACAGATCTCAGTATTCTAGACAAAATATTTAAATAGGCTGAACAAACACATACATAATTGCAGCATTAGGTAATGTTAATACACTGACACTGAAAATTAAAATTCTGAAGCAACTTAATACATATTTTATGACGAACATACATGCACCATCAAGGACACTAAAATATTATCTAATTCAAAATAATAATTATGGTATTACTTAATTGTGGCGTCTTGTTACAGTTTAAGACGTTTTTGGAACCCAAAACACAAGATTTCAACAACATTTATTTTGTTTCAGCATAGTTTAACACTAAGAACACTAAGAACACTAAGAACACTAAGAAAACACTAAGAAAAAAAGAAAACTACCACACTTGTAAGAACATCTTATGTTGCTATTTTTGTATCTGCACAGGCATGACAATGTTGCAAAACCATCACTGTCAGCACAAAATATAACTATACTATCTGACACTGGCCCACTTACAAGCCAGGGAGCTGAAGCTGGGAAGAGGGAATGAAACATGACGTGAGAATCAGTCTACTGGGGAGCAGGTAGTCCAAACACCACATGGAGACAAGCATGCAGCAGATCACAATGCGACCAACATTAGTGGCTGAATAACTTAAGCACATGGTAAACAGCATGATGTGAGACGAAGGTCAGATCCAAGGTAGTTGATGGCCACATAGGATCTGTTGAGCCAGGCCTATTGCTGCTAGCAAGTAAAGAAGTGAATCAATGGCTCTTCCCACACCACACTTCACACATGCCTTCTGTGACAGTGCTCTGCACTGTTCTGCTGCAATAGTCACACCAGCTCATCACTGTACATCTCAACATCCGCTGGCAGGGTACTAAATCACTCACTGCCTACGAAAAGGCCACATAGCACTGAAAATCGCCTGGCTTCTGCCATGACCTCCATTGCAAAATTGGATAGTGCATGAGATTCCTTGGCAGCAGATCTACTGAAAGAGACAACAGTGATGCAGCTGGCTTCAGTGGTGGGATGGAATATTGTGGAAGCTGGGGTGATGGCTGGTCCACCGGCAAACAACAAAGCTGTGCACCCTGGCACAATTATGAACCTCCCACCACAATGAGACCTTGACTGGCCCAGGGCTTGGCTGGCTAGGAGACAGTGGCATTGAGGGTGCAACAGGTCATGGATGCAACTGACACATATGATGGGTCAGCATTCTCGATTGACATCAACACAAACAAAAGCTTACCTTTCTGGCTCACTACTGCACCTGACAGCCACCCATGATGCTGGCTGAAGGCCCAAACAGAGTCCTGTGAGGAAAAACAGTGGGCCCTGACAGTCCAGAGCATGTGGCTCAGGGTGCAACCAATCCAGAAGACCCTGCAGCTGGCACCAATTTGACTGTTCCATCAGACTGCACCAATTAACTGGTGTTGCCCTGTTCCTGACAAGAAAACTAGACAGGTTATCATTGTGAGACAAGACTGACACTGATTCCTTTAATTGAGTTTTGAATGTTCACACGAATTGCTCTACCTCCAAGTTAGAAGCCTTGTGAAATGGGACAGTAGTCAAATGCTGGATACCATTGTAGATGCAAAATTCTACTAACTTCCACAACACAAATTGCTGGCCATTGTTGGAGACACAGTATCGAGGAGAGTACTCGATAGCAAAAATATTGTTCTTGTGCAACACTACTATTTCTTTATTCTCATGAAGTAATGAGTGTTATTGACAGGGGAGCTCAAATTGATTCCATGTTTCTAGATTTCCAGAAGACTTTTGATACCATTTCTCACAAGTGGCTTCTAATCAGATTGTGTGCCTATGGCGTATCGTTTCACTTGTGCGACTGGATTTGTGATTTCCTGTAAAGAAGGTCACAGTATGCAGGAGCTGACAAGAAGTCATAGAGTGAAACAGAAATGATATTTGTCATTCCACAAGGAGGTTGTAATCTCCCCCCTTCTTCCTTCTTCCACATATTTTCCAAATTAAACAATGCTCAGTCCAAGTAATTAATAAGGAATGTCTTTTATGAAGATTTGAGAGGAGCGAAGATTACAATAAACTTTCAAGTTTATTTAGCTTGTCATGTTGAGATGGCTCCAGTTCTTCTTGTCTAAAGGTCTGGTTCTTGAAGCTCAAAATCTAACATCAAGTCCTCATGGTTGGTTTGAACTAAATAAACTGAAAGATTGTTGTTGCAGAATTTTTTACGTAAGTATATTTTCCTCTGATTTTCTCTCATTTTAGTATATCATGAGTATTTTGATTTTTCACATTAACAGAGCGGAAATTACATTGTTCGCACAAAAAATAAATCTGATCACATCAGAATCAAGCTTATGACTTTCCCACTGTGTGGAAATAACAATATTCCAAAGGATTAACAATTTTTCTTAACAAATGAATTCCTATTAGTTTTCATTACAGTTTTAATTCGATTATTATTTCATAAATGAATCCAGAAATAAACATAGTAAACAGTACAGGATTGCATAATTAATAATAGAAATTTTAAGTGGGAAAATAATTCATAATTTCAAATGTTTCTAAAAAAATAATTTTAACTGTACATTCAGAACTATTACTTATCGATTATAACATCGAAAGTAAATATTTTATAAAGCAATTCCTTTTCATAAATTGTAGCTTGAAATGTAACATACTGTGTATAAAATCATATGAAAATTTTCAGAAAAGCAACTGAGATAATACTGACCTGTCAAAAATTCAAAAAATAATACTGTTATCAACAATTACTGTTGAGGAAAAGTAATGCCAGAGTAGGCTATTCCGTTACAAAGTGTTATAGGCCCTCTGCTGGTACTAATCTATAGGGCGCCCATAATTAGAGTCCCAGTTCCAAAATGTTGTAGAAATACAGCCATTGTCCAGAATGATGTTAAATTTTAACAATATATTACTGCTAAACGTCATGGATAAAAAAAAAAAAAAAAAAAAAAAAAAAAAAAACAAACAATCATAGCACTGTAAGCATCTTAATGTAAATGGGGTCGGCTACAAATGACAGATGAATCACAATACAATGTCTAAGGTTTGAGTTCACATTATACCATCTGTAATGTTGAGTGTGTATGACTGCCCAGGTTCAGCTGTCAACAGTTGTGGCATTGTTAGTTAGGTAAGCCCATCCACTACGGTGATGTCGTACCTCACTGGATAGGAAAAATAGGTTTTAAATTAGCCTGAGGCTAAGAACTGCATAAAAAGCAAAATGACATTGGTCTTTAATTGCTGTGGTGCCAAAAGCATTATAAAAAGTAAAATGACTTGGGTTTATAATTGTAATAAGTCTGGCACAGTACATGTTCAACATGCTCCACTGTTTTGTGCCACAAGTTGCAATCGAGAAACAGATCGGAGCACCTCAGGAGTCACATTGAAAATGCACTGCAAAATATGTGCCTTCAGTTCAGCTACATTCGTAATTGGAGCACTGTACACATCATCTTTCAGGTAATCCCTCAGCCAAAAGTCCTGCAAAATAAGATCAGGTGATCCGGACAGCCAGGCTATATGGAAATGAAGACTGATAATACTATTATTTCCAAAATGCCTTTGCAGCAGCCGACTCACTGGCTATACAGTGGGCAGAGGAGCAGCATAGTATATAAAAATTATCCTACCCACACATCCAGGGTTGGAATGGCATTTGTGCAGAAGGCACACATAGTGTTTACCAGTGATGGTACATGTAACGGGACCCGCAAGACTTGTCTCCTTCGAAAATACAGCCCTACAATAAATGATGCTATTGTCGTAAGTTGTGTGTGCTGTACTTGCGATCTTGTTATCGCGTTCTTGTCCGCAGCATGAATAAGATGCGCTGTCACTGTACGCATGGACAAGCCCTTGTGTGACAGTCTTTTTTTTATTCCAGGCCACACAAAATGGCTAGCTATTAGTCC
This sequence comes from Schistocerca serialis cubense, assembly GCF_023864345.2. NCBI lineage: Eukaryota > Metazoa > Arthropoda > Insecta > Orthoptera > Acrididae > Schistocerca > Schistocerca serialis. The sequence goes on along the minus strand of NC_064646.1, from coordinate 211,656,629 downwards.
AATTGTTGCCTTCATGCCGGGGTGGCATAAATTATGTAGACTTTCAAAGGCTTGCTTGTGTAGCACCGTAGGAACGAACAGCTGAGTTTGAAACCTCACAATACAGCTTTGCATTTGTAGCTGGAATGTCAGTGGGCTGAAGTTGAAGACCAGATGTGGCATCTTGTAAACAATCTCAAAGTTTCAGGTCAGATTCCTGTGGTTGGACTAGCTGTGCAAAATATAGTCTTCATGATACTGCTCACCTGGGATAGACAGTCTGCAATGGCATTGTTGATTCCCGATATATGCCGTACAGTTGGTTATATTGTCTTGAATAACATTTGTCATTTAAAAATGACAAAAACTCTAGCTTTCAACTGTATACAGAAATATTTAATGGATCAATAAATCACCAACAATTCATGGTCTTATGCTCTCCGTTGTTGCTGCACGGGAGATAGCTTTTGTGAAAAGAATTCGAGAGGCTGCCAGGCACTGTCTACATATTGTTGCAAGGTTCTAACACTTTGGACAACTTAAAGTGGTGAAGTATGTGTGTAAACTCCCACTTCTTTAACGATACAACTAAACTCCCACTCCTTTAACGATACTACTTACTTGAGATTGTCAGCTGACTTTCCTTGCTGGTTAGCTGGCTGTTGCAATCTCCTTTTCTCTTCTTCTTTGTAGTATATTTACTAGGAACAGGATTTCTCAACACTCTTTCTACTTATAAAAATAAGCTGGCGTACACAGTTTCTGTTGCTTCAAGTAACATTAAAAAATGAAGCCCATTCTCATCCTGAATCTCAATGCACATCTTATCCTCTCCATGTCCAGGATGAGCATTAATTAACAATATCTCAACTGTTCTTTTTTTCCCACTACAAAAGTCAAAGTTATAAAACAGCACAGAATACATAAACACTCCTTGTTCTTTGACTGTGGCTTCCATGATGCGACCAGCAAACACTTGTTGGTGCTGTTTGATCGCCGCGTCTACAGTCGTCTCACGATAAACTTCAAACCTGCACATGCAGACAGGTGATGTGCAGTAAATAGGGTTCCTTTCTCCCACTCACAACTAAAATATTGGCTGTTTGAGATGGTGGAAGGCCGAGTGGTTCTAGAATTTACACAGAAATTCTCGAAGCACTACATTTTCCACCCCCCCCCCCCCCCCCTAGATCGAACATGCAATATTTTATACACAGTTATTGTTGTTGTTGTTGTGGTCTTCAGTCCTGAGACTGGTTTGATGCAGCTCTCCATGCTACCCTATCCTGTGCAAGTTTCTTCATCTCCCAGTACCTCCTGCAACCTACATCCTTCTGAATCTGCTTAGTGTATTCATCTCTTGGTCTCCCTCTACGATTTTTACCCTCCACGCTGCCCTCCAATGCTAAATTTGTGATCCCTTGATGCCTCAGAACATGTCCTACCAACCGGTCCCTTCTTCTCGTCAAGTTGTGCCACAAACTCCTCTTCTCCCCAATTCTATTCAATACCTCCTAATTAGTTATGTGATCTACCCATCTAATCTTCAGCATTCTTCTGTAGCACCACATTTTGAAAGCTTCTATTCTCCTCCTGTCCGAACTATTTATTGTCCATGTTTCACTTCCATACATGGCTACACTCCATACAAATACTTTCAGAAATGACGAAATGACTTCCTGACACTTAAATTTATACTCGATGTTAACAAATTTCTCTTCTTCAGAAATGCTTTCCTTGCCATTGCCAGTCTACATTTTATATCTTCTCTACTTCGACCATCATCAGTTATTTTGCTCCCCAAATAGCAAAATTCCTTTACTACTTAAAGTGTCTCATTTCCTAATCTAATTCCCTCAGCATCACCCGCCTTAATGCGACTACATTCCATTATCCTCGTTTTGCTTTTGTTGATGTTCATCATATATCCTCCTTTCAAGACATTGTCCATTTCGCTCAACTGCTCTTCCAAGTCCTGTGCTGTCTCTGACAGAATTACAATGTCATCGGCGAACCTCAAAGTTTTTATTTCTTCTCCATGGATTTTAATAACTATTCCGAAGTTTTCTTTTTGTTTCCTTTACTGCTTGCTCAATATACAGATTGAATAACATCGGGGAGAGGCTACAACCCTGTCTCACTCCCTTCCCAACTACTGCTTCCCTTTCATGCCCCTTGATTCTTATAACTGCCATCTGGTTTCTGTACAAATTGTAAATAGCCTTTCGCTCCCTGTATTTTACTCCTGCCACCTTCAGAATTTGAAAGAGAGTATTCCAGTCGACATTGTCAAAATCTTTCTCTAAGTCTACAAATGCTAGAAATGTAGGTTTGCCTTTCCTTAATCTTTCTTCTAAGATAAGTCGTAGGGTCAGTATTGCCTCATGTGTTCCAATATTTCTATGGAATCCAAACTGATCTTCGCCGATGTTGGCTTCTACCAGTTTTTCCATTCGTCTGTAAAGAATTCGTGTTAGTATTTTGCAGCTGTGACTTATTAAACTGATAGTTCGGTAATTTTCACATCTGTCAACACCTGCTTTCTTTGGGATTGGAATTATTATATTCTTCTTGAAGTCTGAGGGTACTTCACCTGTCTCATACATCTTCCTCACCAGATGGTAGAGTTTTGTCAGGACTGGCTCTCCCAAGGCCGTCAGTAGTTCTAATGGAATGTTGTCTACTCCCAGGGCCTTGTTTCAGCTCAGGTCTTTCAGTGCTCTGTCAAACTCTTCACGCAGTATCGTATCTCCCATTTCAACACAGTTATTAGATACATTAATAACACATATAACAATAATTCACATTTCAACAGTATATTTTCCATATTTTTAAATAGCCATGAATAACCTTTTATTTACTATTTAGCTTTTCTTATTTCTTCACTTTACTTTAATAATAAAACAAGAGCATTACACTCAGTGTTGGAGTTAGTTTTTTTAATATTTAGGAATTGTGAAGACTTTCTTTGTTTTTTCTGCTATCTTTCCAATCATAAATTTCGGGTGTTCTATGACATATGGACAATCTATCTCTGGTTCTCAACTTTTTGTGCTATCTTTTTTAAGTATGTACTATTTTCAATATGTTATGTAGTGTGGAGGAGCTGTGGGTACCCTGAAAGTGTCCCTTGGGACACTCATGAACTTACATAAAATGTAATAATGCTCGTTGTGTATAGAATTCAAACTTACCAGTATAATCCCTATAAAATGTGTGATTTCTGTCACGATAGTGTCCTTTTCCTCTAGGATCAGTACCTATACCTTGCCTGTGGGTTGACCATACGAGTGCACTTCCTCTTTCCGTTCTGGTAGACACGCCCCTTTCTACAACATCCCTATTCATTAGGTTACAGGTCGTCCTATCTCCATTTAAGTACGCCGGCCCTTTATATTCAGTAAATGCCAGGTACGCCCCCCCCCCCCCCTCCCCATATTCTTTCTGTGTAGGCCTCATGCTTAAAAACCCCCAGTATATATTCCTATGTATACTATAATTAAATATTTTCTGGTAAAAATAAAAAATCTATCCTACACTCCTCATTTTTTATTTATTTTTTTAATACATCATCAACTCCCTAGAGTCCTCCTCTACTCATCAACTTCTGTACTTGTAACAGATACCATGTCTGGAAGTACTATTCAGTAGATAATATGTTTACTTAGGCTATATGAGTCCCACTATCTTACAATTTATCAGAATATTTGTTAAGCTGACATTCCTTAATGACTATCGCAATTAACTCCTCTTTGGCATATGTTCTCTTTCATAACTCATGCCTCCTTCTTATGTATACTTGGAAATCGTCACAGTTTTTATTCTTATGTGTATGCGGATGTGTGTTCATGTAGTCTGATTCATCGGCCCTCTTATCTGAAGATAATATGTAGGTTATTGGAAACCACAGAAATAAGGAAGGACTTCTGTGATAGAAGTAGATGAATATGGAAAGAGGGAAAAAATAGATAAGTCCTCTGATGAGAAGTAACACAAGGAAATAAATAGAAATGGTTGCTAAGATCGAAGAAGAGAAAGAAGATAGCCCCAAAGACAGGAAACCCTTCCCACTCCCCTTCCCCATGATCCCTACCTCGCAGGTACTTGAGTGAGAAGCCGGAGGAGGTTTGGTGTCCTACCGAATGGACATTCCCACCTTCACCCTTTAGGTCCCCAAAGGTAATCTTAGCAACCCTATGGAAATGGCAAATGTTGAAGAATCAGGCACACTTGTTTGTGAGGGTTGTTTGAAAGGTGTGGTGTGTGGTTTGTGTTAGTCATGATTTATCTTTTGTTGTAAATCGTGCTTTACAATACCTACCCCTTTCCAAAACTGATACGAACCCTCCCATTTACATCACATCTCATAAAAGGTATAAAATATTCTATACAAAATAGAAAATCTATACACTACAGTATAACAGTTGTTCAAATATTCACCTGGTATTATATTTTTCCAGAAATATAATATCCCATTCAGTTTATGTTGTCTAGATATCACTCTGTTTAAATAGTACCATCATATTACACTTTGTAACTGGTCCACAATAGCAGAAGATCGAAGTTGCTGGCACTCAGTTACCTCAAATGCTCTTCAAAACTTTGAGCTGGAACGTTGACAAATGGAGAATGACAAACACCGGAGATGTAAACTCCTCCAGACTCAGCCACGTCGTCCACCTTCCATCAGCTGTAATTTCTGTGGCCGCCTGTTCCACGCTAGGATTGGATTGCTAAGCCATCAATGACACTTCCACACCTGAACCGTGAAATCTCAGGAGATAAATGAAAACTTGGATACGAGTATCAGCCGCCGCCGCTGACGATTACACTTTCCACTAATATAATATTTTATTCATTTCATTTCATGTCTAGAAATCACTTTCTTTCTTATTCTGTGATTCTCCTGAGTTGTAGTCATATCCAGTTTTTTAGTAAATAAGATTATAGGATAGGTTAAGATCTTAGGAATAGATGACAGAATAGTTTAAGATTTTAAGGGAATTTGGTGGGAAAACTATTTTGGAAGGGACACCGAAAACAACTCTCGATCCGACAGTCGTCACTCCACCCGTTAACTCAGAATGTTAATGTCCCTGAGGAATATACAGATTTACATCATTTACATTGTATTTTCCCTTTTCTGATCCAGTTGTAGGATCCAGTAAAAATAATGTCTTGGGATGGATTACCATTTGTACTCGGTATGGTCCCTCGTATTTTTGGAAAAAACTTGTGTCTCTCTTCCTTCAGGGCAGAGCCTTGAAGATGTCGTTTTACAAGAACTAGGTCGTCGACCTTGTACTGAGGTTCTATAGCTTTCTCATTATGCTTACTTACCCTTTGTTGGCCCTTTCAACTAAATTCTTAGAAACTATTTCCTGGTTCGTTTCGTAATTGACACTTGGTTGTTCAAGCCAACTAAAACATTTAATGAGGGGTTCTCCTACAAAGGGTTTACCTATTGCTTCTAATGGTGTCCACCCAGTTGAAAAATGTGGTAATTCATTTAGAATCAGTTCACAAAGTCTTCAATTTTTGTTGCCCATAAAGTATGTTTTTTATGGCAGTAGGTATGGCGTAGTTTCCCTATTTCCTTTATTACTCATTCACACAGATTCGAGGATGGGTTATAGTTGGATATTAACACTTGACTAATACCTTCCCACACTAGAAATTCTTTAAAATCATTACTCACGAATTGCGGTCTATTATCTGTGAGAAAATGTTTTGGTTTACCTACCTCCAGAAAGTATTGTTGTAAACAGTGTATAATCATCGGCGTATTTGCCCTTTTGATTGGATACAGTTTAACATACTTTGACCAACACTCTATGACAACCAAAATGTATGACATTTCTCCCTTTCCTTTTGGAATTGGACCAAAAAAATTGGCTGCTGTGAGATCATGTAACGACTTAGGAATAATCGGATACATTTTGTATTTCACATGAGTATTACTCTCTTTCACGTTATGGGAGATCTCACAGGTTCTAATTAAAGATGATACTTTATGCCCTAACTTCTTAAAATAATAAAACTTATTTATATGAGTTATAGTTTTTGATTCCGAAGTGTCCATATCCTATATGGACATACCACACTAGAGTGTCTTCCATTACCTTCGGAATGCATAAATGCCAACATTGTGATGTCACATTGTCTCTCCAAAACAAATTTTGACCTATAATTTTTCATTTTCCTACTTGATTAGGAGGTAAGTAATTCCTAATACACAAAGCAAACATTTCTGTAAAATAGGAATCATGATGGGTATTCTCTGTTATTCTATGAGCCATCTCCTGTGCCCTTGATGTTCATATAATCTACTGACAAAGTTAATTGCAAACATAATGCCGGGTCCTCCCATACATTTTAATTCTTCCATTCCTATGGGTAATCTAGACAAAGCATCTGGTACAATATTCTCAGAAACTTTTACATATTGTATGCTAATATCATATTCCCGTAGGAAAATCATCCATCACATTAATCTACTGTGTAACAATCGACTACTCATTAAAGAAGACAGAGCTTGATAATCTGTACAAATATGGATTTCTGAACCACATATTAGTGTTTGAAATTTTTGGATACTCCATACAAGTGCTAACAGTTCTTTCTCAGTAGCTGTGTAGTTTAATTCATGTTTATTTTGACTACGGCTAGCAATAATGGTGGTTTGGTGTTTTACATTATCTAGGTCCCACTCTCCTTGGAAAAGTTGTGCAGCGATACCATAATCAGATGCAGCTTTCGAAATTTTAAATGGTTCGCCCATAACTGGATCATGTAATATGGGTGATTCAACAAGTGCTCTTTTGATGTTTTCAAATGCTTCATTCACCTCTTGATCCCAAATTCACTGTACTCCCTTCCTTAATGAATGTAAAATTTTTGTGTCATACCATTCTTGCCCTCATACGTCCTGTCGATAGTATCCAGGCATTCCTATAAATCCCTTCAACTGTTTTACATTTCTTGAGTGTGGACACTCTTTAATAGCTTTAATGCACTCAGGGTCCAGTTTAATTCCCTGCTCCCCTACAATATGACCCAAAAACTAAAGCTCTTGATGCACAAGGTACGATTTAGACTGTTCCACCTTAATACCTTTCTCTTTAAATCTTTTCAGAGTTCTGCATAAGGTGAGACAATGTTCTTCCCAAGTAGCTGATATTATTAGGATATCGTCTACATATATTATTAAATCCTTAAATTAACCTCTCCCTAATGTGCCATTCAGTGCACATATAAGTACGGGTACAGAAATATTAAGTCCGAATGGCAATACATTGAAATGATATGATTTACCATCAAATAAGAATGCTGTATACTTTTTTCATTCTGGATGTAACCTAATTTGCCAATATCCTGTAGTCAGGTCCATCGTGCTAAGAAACCTTGCTTTCTCAAATTTGAATAACAATTCATCGATGTTAATCGGTCTGCCTCTTTCTGTCTCTATATGCTTATTCAATGTACGCACATCTAACACTAATTGTACTCCTCCAATAGCTTTTTTCACTATGACCAAAGGGTTATTCATGACGCTAGAACTACATTCTATTATATTGTTATCAATCATTTTGTTGATTTCCTCCTTAACTGCTTCTTTCAGACTTACAGGTATTGGATATGGCTTACAGAATAATGGGGTGTCATCTTTGCTTTTGAACTTACATATGTAGTCACCGATATTACCTGAACGATCGGAAAATACTACTACATATTCCATTAGAATTCTATATAAATCTCGTTTTCGTTCACTGGTTAATGTTAGAGATTTGTTAATCTTGTCTTCTGTGTCAACTTGATGTGATACGTGATCTACACTATAAATCTCTGGTGACAATTGTACTGTAGCTGTTAATCGCAGACATTGATACACTGTTGTTTATTTACTGATGTAGCTGTTTGACACAAACGGTATCCAGTATCTACTGTCCCTTTTCCAAAACATAGAAGATTTTCCTCAAAGTTTAATATGACTTTAAATTCTAATATCCAATCTAAACTGAACAAAACATCCCTGTTTATATTCTCTACTATTAACAGTGTTTGATGAAATAAAATGTTTCCGATGCTACAGTTCACTTGAGTTTCGTGTATCACAACTTTAGTCTTTGTTCCTGTTATATGAACTGTGTAAAGTCTAGTTACTGGTAACAGCGGTAAGTGTTGTTTAGTCTGTAATGAGTTAAAGAATGTGCTAGATATGAGTGATACTTCACTCCCTGAGTCTATAAATATTTTAACTTCAGAAGTCTCCACGGTCCCTGATATTATTGGTTGTGGATTACTGCTAGGTTGACTTCATGCTTTTTGAAATTATTCCCACTATTCCTTTTGAAATTCGAATTTTCCTTTGATGTAAAATTTCATTACGGTCTTTATTTATGTCATCTAGTGTGTCAATGAAGGATAATGGTTTTTCAACCGTTTTCCAGCCACTACACAAGATGTCTTTCCTTGCGTAGATGGGTACTCATGTAATCAAAATTCAAACCAACCCCTCTTCCTCCATCGGCTTATCTAAATACTTCTCCCATGTTAGATGCCAGTCAAAATATTCCCTCATGGTACCCCAAGTATTAATGTAGTATTTCGGGTCTCACAAATCTGATATTAAGTTCTCCTGGGCACTTGCAGACCAATACTTCTCCTTAAATTTCTTTTGAAAATTTTCCCAAGAGGAAAAGTTCACAATATTTACTGTGCCCCATTTGGAGGCTTCTCCTAGAAGGTAACCCACAGCAAATTCCATCTTTTTGGAATCCTCCCAGTTCTTTGGCAAAGCTTGGTTGAATATTTTCAAAAATTGAGTTGGATGTACATCCCCATCTGGCTTAAACTTAGGGAATTGTCTCGATAACCCCAATTTGACTCCCTGTTGTAAGTCAGTAACTACTTCACTAGTTAACACAACATTGGGTGAAATTGTCCGTTTTTCCACTTTGTCCTGGATAAGTTTGAATTCTTTCCAGAAGTCATCTATAACTTTTCGGGTATCTAAAAGTTCAGAAGAAATAATAGGTGACACATTCCTGGATGCCATTCTCTCGGTGACTTTTCGATCTATAATCCCTTCAAACTTTTCCTCCAAGCTACTTATATTTACTATATCAGAGTTTGATATCTTCTCTTGGAATCTTGTTTCTACATTATCCACTCGCGTACTTACACCTGTAATTTGCGATTGGATTATTGGCATTATTGTTTTTCAACATTGCATACATTTCCAAATGATCCTAACTTTTCATTGATTTCTGATTCTACAATATTACATTGTTCCTCAATATCAAATTCTAACTTTTTTGTTAAAGTCTTGTAATTGATCATTATGTTTCTGACCAAATTCAATGAACAGTTGATTTACATAGATGTTTAAGGAATTAGTTACTTCATCCTTTAATTCTAATTTCAAATCCTCTACTTTATTATTTAAATTGTCAAATTCAGTCTTTAAAGCCCCCATGATTTCGCATGCTTTGGCATTTAACAAATTTAATTGCGAATTTACTGAGCCTAATTCTTTACTTATAACTTCACTCTGGGTATTTAAACTAGAATACACCAAACCTATTTCTTTCCTTAGGGTTTCATTTAGTTTCTTACTTAAAGTAGCATTTTGAGCAGTTGAAGCTGCACTCTGGGCATCTAGTTTTTCACTTAAAGTTGCATTTTGACCATTTGAGGCTGCACTTTGTACTTTGAGTAAATTTGCTAACTCAGTCCAGTCGGGCATTTCTCTGCTGACTCTCATAGCCATAGCTGGTTCTTGAGTTTCTTTGATTTGTTTCACATTATCCATCTTCTTATGAGCTTTAGCTCTAGTAATCATTTAAAAACTTCACTCGAAGTATAACAACTACATGAGTACAGTTCACTCAACAGTTTATCCAACTTTACACTCAAACAATAAAATACTGTTTTTCGCTCACTCGGCGTAGATTTTAGGCTGCATCAGCGAACGGCAGTGGAATCAGCACCGGTGAGCAGCGACTGGCGCCGGTGGTGCCGGATGTAGGCTTCCGCGTCCACGTCGGTGAGAGGATGTGGAAGCAGTTAGCACCGATGAATAGCAACTGGTGCTGGCAGTGTCAGATGTTGTTTCCCACATCTCCGTCCTTGCGATGCATGTGAGAGCTGTCTACTCCCCACAGCGGATCTTCTTAGTCGAATTGTTCTTGGCGTATCTCATCTTATTCTAATACATCGAGATCTTCTCTCTTCTCTTTTAACATTATGACTTTCTTAGGTCTTCCCTTTTGTTGCATTTATTAATTTTCTCCACTTGATTTGTAGGTGTAATCCAGTTTGTCATAATGGCTCTCTCATCTTGTTATACTCAGTTGCTATGGCAACACATAATATCTTCTTATCTTGTTTTCATTTCAAAATTCCTGTTTTCTTCCGTCCTTTCACACAGGTCGCCAAGTTCTAACGCATTGGATGACTTAAAGTGGTGAAGTATGTGTGTAAACTCCCACTTCTTTAACAATATGACTTACTTGAGATTGTCAGCCGACTTTCCTTGCTGGTTAGCTGGCTGCTGCAGTCTCCTTTTCTCTTCTTCTCTGAAGTATATTTGCTAGGAGCAGCAATTTCTCAAGACTTTTTCTACTTATAAAAATAAGCAGATGTATGCAGTTTCATTTGCTTCAATTAATGATGTATATTTAAACATCAAATTTTTACAAATCACATCTCCACATAAACGAACACTGTCAAATAAGTCTCCTCACTTATCCAAAGGTTAGAAACAAAGTTCACTTACACATAAGAGAAAGCTGGCTTAGAAAACCAAGTCCATTCTCATCCTGACTCTCTGAATACACATCTTATCCTCTCCATGTCCATATAAAACAGCACAGAATACATAAACACTCCTTGTTCTTTCACTACGGCTTTGATTGCGCAACCAGCAAACACTTGTCGGTGCCATTCAATCACATCTACAGTCGTCTCAAGATAATCTTCAAACCTGCTCACAAGATAGGTGACATGCAATAAATAGGCTTCCTTTTTCCCACTCACAACTAGAATATTGGGTGTTCAAGATGGTGGAAGGCCGAGTGGTTCTAGAATTTACACAGAAATTCTCGAAGCACTACAAGGCAGCACCAATTGCTGTCTGGCTAGCATCTACTACTGGTGCAAGAGGTGCTTCCAAAGCCAGATGTGCAGGAAGGGCTGCATCTAATATTCTTTTTTTTGGGCACCTCAAATGTGTTTTTCATTGACTCTGTCCACAATACCACCATTTTACCTTTAACCTTAGGACCAGCTAAAGCTGCGGTAAGAGGCTCTTGGAGTGCTGCCGCAAGAGGTAGGTGATGTCAGCAGAAATTAAGGACTCCTAAGAATCGTCGCAGTTCCTTAGAAGTTTCTGGCCATGGAATAGTCGATATAGCCTCTACTTTCTCCAGTAATGGCAGTGATGAAATCCAGTGGCCCAAAAAGGTAACCTCTGTCTGGCCAAAAACACACTTTGAGGTGTTCAACACTACTCCGTATTCATCAAGGCATTTAAATACCTCAATCAGGTGCTGTTTGTGTTCTTCTAGGGTCACTGAAAAGATGAGTATATCATCAAGATATGCAAAACAACACTGCAAGCCTTGCAAAACAAAATCTATAAATATTTGCCACGTCTGAGCAACATTTCTCAATCCGAACATCATAAACAGGCTTTCAAACTGACCAAATGGCGTTATAATTGCCGTTTTTGGAATGTCTTTTTCGGCAACAGGAATCTGTGTAAATGTCTTTGCATAATCTAATACATTAAACACCTTTTTTCCACATAATGCATAATTAAAATCTTTTAAGAGAGGAACAGGCTACCAATCCAGTATTGCCCTAGCATTCAAGGCTTGGTAATCACCACAAGGACGCTATGCACTGTTCATTTTTGGCACTAAACAGGGGCTTGACAATCAAGGCCCACTAGACGGACGAATGAGGCCTTCCTTCAACATTGCATTAAATTCCTTGTTGGCAACAGCATATTGGTCATGAGCATGATGCCTGGGTATACATGAAATCAGAGGGCCTGTGATAGTATTGTTATAATGTACAGAGTTGTGACATACCATTTGTGGGGTCCCTAGGATGTCTTGTGATAGCCGTGATTTGTTCTAGAAGTATGGTATACTCATCGCTCTTTAACTGGATCAATTTGGCATTATATACTGCTGTGCTACATCAGAATACATCGGCAGGTTATCCCATGACGTTGTGTGTTAGGCTGGTGCTGCCGATGTCTGGCAGCAGTCGATAATGCATTAAGAAATCACCTTCGATTGTAGGCTCAGTTATGTCCAACATGGTGAAATTCCACTTTAGGGAGCATTGTAATTCTGGGTCCAACACGATGTGCTGCATTCCATACATCACAATGGTTGAATTACTAGCCGCAGAAAGGCAAAACAAGGTGGCTGGCTGATACTTGTGTAACTGGGTCTGTGGCAAAATACTGAGGTCAGACACTGTGTCCACCAAAACCTTGTGCCCTGCCTTACAATCTGTCATAAAGAGACACAAGAATGGTGACCAACAGTCCGGAATTATTACTTCTGCCTGTCACTTACAACTGAGAAATGTACACTGCGAAGTACATTTATGCGCCTGATATCCAAATTTCCTGTGGTAACAACACGTCTGCCCAGGTTGAATCTATGGCCGCAGCGGAGTTCGCCGAGGAATGAGTTCTAGATATTATGCAGAATCATCCTCTAGTGTACCTGTCGGAGAGTAGCTCTCCCATCTGCTTACTCAGCCCATCGACCTTGCTCATGAGACTGTCGTAATCCGGCAGCGTTACCACCGAGGTGCTATTACATGCTGTTGTAATTTCAGGGCAGGAGGTCAGTACGATGGCATCCTGAATTCGATCTGCCAAGTCCACAACATGTCCATTTGTGATGCCATTATGGCCTTCACCTGTGTCGGCACATGGCTGCTCCACAACGTGCATAGTAATGTATCAGGCACAGTGTACACAACAACCTTGCTTCATAAATGACAAAGGTACTGCGATGGTGTTCTGTCACCGACATCCTCTTACGTGGGAACCTGCTGCACTCGTTCTCCTGCAAAGCAGACACTCTTCATATTAATTCAGTCTTTAATTTCGTGTATGATTCCGTGTTCGGATGTGAAGTTATAATATTTTGAACCTCAGCTGTGTAGCAGTGGTCCAGCTGACTGACCACCAGTATGAACTCAGTGGAGTTGGTGGTCACTCCAGCGCAGAAGAAACTTGCTTCCACCTGTGTAATCCACAATGTTGGATTGTGGAGCCAAAATGGCAGTAGCCACATGGGCAGCTTTGATATGGTAGGTGGGTCCATCCCCGCACCAATTTCTGATTCTTGAAGTTTGCTGGTAGCCATTTGTGCTGCTGATGTATTTTCTCTCTAGCTGAAATCACACCGGGGTCACCACTGTCGCAAGTTGTGTGTGTTGTACTTGTGATCGCATTATTGTGGTCTTGTCCACAGCAAGAATAAGATATGCGCAATGTATAATTCTGTTCAACACTTATTTAGATGAGAAGTTTACTTTAAGCTCACATAACAGCAGAAAAAACATTATGAAACGTTTCCAGTGCAACGAATATTACAAGTTCTTTGCTAACTAAGTGAGGAAAACAATAAAAGTAACAGGAATACTAAAGAAGTCAAAGCAAATTATTAAATTCATGGAGAGTGTGCTGCTGCAATGAGAAAGTGTCTTACAGCGCTCCTGGTGGTCAGTGCATGAACCCTGTTGACATGCACCAGCTGATCACCTTGATTAACTAACATGTGTTTCGGCTAATGCCCGATACTGCTACACCATCAACCCACTCCACACAGTCACCTTTGCAGAATGAGGTGGTACTGGTTAATGTGCATGCTTATTTTCTGCTGCCCATATTCTGCAGTTCTGCATATTAACATGTTTTTGGGGATGGAAATGGGCACCACTTTGAAACTGGAACTTTAATGATGGACATCCTGTATATAAATGATTCAGGAGACAATCAGATCAGCATTTTTCGATTTTTTTGCACATGATGCTGTCATTTACTGCTTGTCTAGTAAAGTCACCAGAAGATCAAAACCAGTTGCATAATTATTTAGATAAAATATCTTTATGGTGTGCGAAGTGGCAGTTCCCCCTCGATAATATAAAGTGTCAAGTAATCCACTTGAGCACTAAAAGTACTCCATTAAATGTCGGTTACACAGATCCGAAAGCTATCAATTGAAGTAAATTTCTAGGCATAAAAATTATGAACTTAAACAGGAATGAACACACAGAATATATTGTGGGGAAGGTGAACCAAAGACTGTGTTTTATTGGCAGAACAGTTAGAAGATGCGACAAATCCACTCAAGAGACTACCTTCACTATGCTTGTCTATCCTCTGATAGAGTATTGCTGTGTGGTATGGGATTCGTAGCAGATAGGGTTGATGGATGAAATAGAAAAAGTTCAAAAAGGGGCAGCTCATTTTATATTTGGGAAGATCAGGAAGTAATGCACAATAATTTTACTACCAAAAAGTTACAGAGAGGGAGTGAGTGAGTGAGTGAGTGTGTGTGTGTGTGTGAGAGAGAGAGAGAGAGAGAGAGAGAGATGAGCTTACATCTTTTACCTACTTTCTTACATAGTCACCAATGTTCTCAACACATTTCTCCCATCATGCTACCAGTTTCAAATTGCCCTGTTTATAGAAGTCTGTTTAGTTGGAGTATAGCCGTCTGTGGACTGCTGATATCATTTCTACATCTGTCACAAAGCACTGGCCATCCAGGTATTTCTTCATGGGCCCAAACAGATGAAAGTCTAGTGGTGCAAGATCCAGACTGTATGGCAGATGCTGGAGCACCTCCCACTCATATTTTGTGATTTTCTCGTTAACAAGAGCAGCAACACAGAGGTGAGAATTGTCATGAAGAAGTTTGATATCATCAGCCTTAATGTTGTGGCATTTCTCATGAAGGGCACAATGTAACTTAACCAAAGTTTTAATGTAGGCTGTAGCATTCACAGTGGTACCATGTTCAGGAAAGTCCACAAGCAACACACCATGCATATCCCAGAAGACTGTTACAAGCAGTTTCCTACCAGACTGAGTTACTCGGAATTTTATTCATACCGTGGAACCATGATGTTTTTTCCATTCCATAGGGGCCTGCTTGGTTTCAGGCATGTTGCGGTATGCCCACATCTCATCACCAGTGACAGTTCCTTTCAGAAAGTCATGCTTCCTGCAGCATAACACGCTAAGTGATCCTAGCTTGTCATCATTCGCTTGCCCCTATGGTTGTCTGGTAAGTTCTTGTGCACTCAGCAAACACTGACTTTATGAAATTTCAGTGTGTCATGAACAGTGTTGTACATTGCCCCATAGGAAATTTTGAAGTGCTGCGATAAGGTCCGAAGTTGCACATATTGGTAGTTAAAAATTGCTGCTTCAGTAGCTCCACCATTCTGCAGGGCTGCAGCTGTTATCAGCTGCCAGGAGTGTGGCAAATCACGAAGGTTCACATGGCCCTTTTGGAAGAATGCACACCACCTGGAGACATTTCTAGGGTCCATACAGTCATCCCCATACATACCACTCATCTCTGTGAATTTCACTCAGTTTATGCCCTGTAGCTCACAAATATCAAACTGGACTTCTCTTGACAAGTTGATGACAGTAACATGTTTGTTTCATAATTCAGGCTTCTCTCACTAGAGACACATGAAAACAAAATACCCTCTGTAGCGCAAACTTCAAACTATATTGTTGCAAAATTTCAACATTCCAGCTACAACACCAAAGGAGAAAAAATTATTGTGAGTTACTTTCTGGGCCTCCCTCATATTACTGCAAAATAGGGGAGAGAGTGTTACAGGTATGATATGCAAGTTGGGGTGGCAAACATTTAAAAAAAAAAAAAAAAAAAAAGGGGGGGGGGCAATTTTGTTGAAGCGAGATATTTTCACAAAATTTCTATAGCCAACCTTCTCCGAATGCAAAAATACTTTATTGACATATGTCTGCTTAGTGAGAAATGATTGTTATGGTAAAATAACAAAAATCAGAACTCGCACAGGAATGCTTAAGCGTTCATTTTTCCTGCATGCTTTTCAAGAGTGGAACATTAGAGAAATAGTGTGAAAGTGGTTCGATGAACTCACTGCCAGTCACTTAAATGTGAACTGCAAAGTAGTGATGTAGATGTAGATGATTGACCAAAAATGTGCGAATGGTTGCTGTTGGTGTTGTGGAGGACAGTTTGGCAACATACAAGAAATTTGACAGTGTGTTGTACATTAACTACCACATGCTTCCTAGAAAAGGGCCTGCAAAGTCTATGTGCACTTTGTCCTAAGGGTGCTCTAGAACTGGTCAATGGTAAACTGATGTGGTTTTGCAGTCTGGTTCACTGTGTAGGCCGTGCATGCCATCACAAGATACTCAAAATCACGATTGATTGCAGGCCATTAGACGTGACACTGTGCCAAAGCCTTCATAGGAGACATACCTTAGTGCAACACAAGAGCAACAGTAGTATGTGAGGATACAATGCTGGAGGGATGACCTCTCAACAGCTTTGCCTGTCTGTGATGAGCATTAGGACCCACTGGATAACGTTGAGCCAATCCCACAGCAGGAAAAACGTATGCCACACTGAATCTGCTCCTTAAGGAATCCACTCAGGCCATGCCCTCTGTAATGCTGAAGCAATTTTCCAGAAATACTGGGTTGACAGCCAAGGTGGTGTTCAATACGAAATTAGAGCCACCTGTTGATCGAACTCTAGATAAGGTCCTGCCAACAAACACAATAATGCATCCGCATTAGCATGCCACGAAGTGGACTGGTAACAAACATCATAGCAATAATTACTGAGAAAGAGGGCCGATCTCTGCAATCGGTGGGCAGTCCAATTTGGTAGCTTAGAGTGAGGGCTGAATGAGACCAGGGGCTAGTGGTTGGCGATGGGTAAGAACTTTGCTCCATACAGAAAAACATGCTGTGCCTCCCTTATTATCTGGAAGTAGTTACATTGCACCCTGGAAAGTGTCTTCGGTGCATAAATAATGAGCTGCTCAGTGCCATCTAGGTTCCAATGCAACAGAACCGCACCAGTAGTGGGATGCCAGGATTAGCTGTTTACCTGGTGTAAAAGAGCCCAAATGGGAGCGGAGCAAAAAAACTGTGCGAGGGACTGTGAAAAGCCTGTGACAATCTGCAGACCACATAAATTTGTCACCCATTTGGCAAAGCTGGTTAAGAGCACAGCAGATGTGTATGGCCTGAGGAATGAACTTGACATAGTAAGAAATCTTGTCTAAAAGGCCTGGGATTCTTCCAGGTTCTTGGACACTGGCAGGTTGACAACAGCTTTTATGTACTAGCAGTGTCCTCATTTTTACTACTGCTTTTAAACTTTTTTATACCAACCACTTGTCATAAGTTTTATTTTGCAGGAATCACACTCATGGTCTAGGGATAGCAGCTTTACCTAATAATCGTAACATGCTTGGTCCCGGGTTCGAACCCTGCCACTGCTTAAATTTCAAAGAAAAATAAACAGCATTGGCAACTGAAGACCACCAGCATAAGATATTGCCCTCATTCTGCCAACAGCTTTGTCAAAGAGGCAGAGGAGTGGACAGAGTTTCAGGGCATTCTCTTGTTCTTGGGGTGGGAAACTGGCCCTAAAAGGTGGAAGAATCAGCAATGATCAACAGCATGAGGATGCAAAAGGTAACGGGAATCATTGCGTTAAAGACATGTAATGTGTATTCACTGGACATGTGGCCTGTAATTGAGAACGTGGTAGTGCGCCATTTGGACCTCTGGGAGGCGATTGCCAAAGGGGAGGTAACCATGACAAAAAAAAAAAAAAAAAATCAAATAACCAATAAATGGATAATGTTCTATGAGTCAGGGCATGGTATGTCAGAAGTTTGAATGTGGTAGGTAAGTGAGAAAATCTGGAAAGGGAAATGTTAAGGCTCAATATAAATATAGTGGGGGTCACTGAAGTGAAATGGAAACAATACAAGGATTTCTTGTCAGATGAGTACAGGGTAATATCAGCAGCAGCAGAAAATGGTATAACAGGAGTAGGATTTGTTATGAATAGGAAGATTAGGCAGAGAGAGAGTTACTGTTAGCAGTTCAGTGACAGGGTTGTTCTCATCAGAATTGACAGCATACCAACACCAGCAGCAATAGTTCAGGTAGACATGCTGATATCACAAGCAGAAGAGAGACGGTATATGAGGATATTGAATAGATAATTCAGTATATGAAGGGAGATGAAAACCCAATGCTCATGGTTGATTGGAATGCAGTTGTAGGGGAAGAAGTAGAACAAAGGATTATGGGAGAATATGGGCTTGATAGTAAGAGTGAGAGAGGAAAAAGACTAATTGAAATCTGCAATAAATTTACGCTAATAATAGCAAATACTCTGTTCAAGAACCACAACAGGATGCAGTATACTTGGAAACGTGAGAAAGTTTCAGTTAATTATATCATGGTCAGGCAGATTCCCAAATCAGATGTTGGATTGTAAGGGATACCCAGGAACAGATACAAACTGAGATCTGAGTTTATTAGTGATGAAGAGTAGGCTGAAGTTTAAGAGACTAGTTCAGGAAGAAACAATGTACAAGGAAGTGGGGTACAGAAATATTGAGGAATGAAGAGATACACTTGAAGTTATCTGAGGCTATAGATACTGCGATAATGAACAGCTCAATAGGCAGTTCAACTGAAGAGGAGTGGACATCTCTAAAAAGGGTAGTCGCAGAATTTGGGGGGGGGGGGGGGGGGGGGGGAACAGATACAAGGGAGGTAATTGTGAGGAAACCACGGGTAACAGAAGAAATACTCCAGCCAATCAAGGAAAGAAGGAAGTACAGAAATGTTCAGGGAAATTCAGGAATATAGAGATACAAGTCACTTATCTATGAAATAAATAGGAAGTGCAGTGAAGCTAAGGTAAAATGGGTGCATGAAAAAATGTGAGAAAATTGCAAAAGAGTTGATTTTTGGAAGGACTGACTCAACTTATAGAAAAGTCAAAACAACCTCCAGTGAAATTAAAAGCAAGGGTAGCAACATTAAGAGTGCAATGGGAATTCCCCCTCTATGAGGAGGAGAACATCTCTGATGACATGATAAAAGAAGAAAAAGGAGTCAGTAAGGAAGAGATAGGGGATCCAGTATTAGAGACAGAATTAAAAGAGCTCTGGAGGACTTAAGAACAAATAAGGCAGAAGGGATTGATAATATTCCACCAGAATTTCCAAAATCATTGGGGGAAGTGGCAATGAAAAACTTTTTCATATTCATGTGTAGAATGTATGAGACTGGACTGGCGATATGCCATCATACCTTCAGAACATCTGGGTCCACACAATTCTAAAAATAGCAACAGCCGAGCAAACATGAGAATTATTGCACAATCAGCTTAACAGCTCATGCATCCAAGAATAATATACAGAAGGATGGAAAAACAATTGAGGGTCTGGTAGATAACAATTGGTTTGGCGTTAGGAAAGGTAAAGGCACCAGAGAGGCAATTCTGACATTGCAGTTGATAATAGGAGTAAGATTGAAGAGAAATCAAGACACATTCATAGGAACTCTCAATCTGGAAAAATCTTTCAATAGTGTAAAACTGTGCAAGTTGTTTGAAATTCTGGGAAAGTAGAGGTAAGCTATGGAGAAAGACAGGTAATTATAATAAAGGCAAAAAACAATAGGGAACAGTAAGAACGGGAGATGATGAACGAAGTGCTCTGATTAAAAATGGTGTAAAACAGGGACATAGTCTTTTGCCACTACTGTTCAATCTGTACATCCAAGAAGCAATGTCAGAAATAAAAGGAAGATTCTAGTGCAGTATTAATATTCAGGGTGAAAGGATATCAATGATGAGATTCACTGATTCCGTTGCTATGCTCAGTGAAAGTGAATAAGAATTACAGGATCTGTTGAATGGAATGAACAGTCTATTGGGTACAGAATATAGATTGAGAGTAAACCAGAGAAAGACAAAAGTAATTGAGAACACTGAGAAACTTAACGTCAGGATTGATGGTCGTGAAGCAGACAAAATCAAGGAATTCTGCTATCTAAGTTGCAAAATAATGACAGAAGGAGCAAGGACAACATAAAAAGCAGACTAGCAGTAGGAAAAAGTGCATTCCAGGACAAAACAAGTGTACTAGTATCAAACATAAGCCTTAATTTGAAGAAGAAATTTCTGAGAATGGACATTTGGAGCACAGAATTGTATGGTAGTGGAACATGGACTGTGGGAAAAGCGGAACAGGAGATCAAAGCATTTGAGATGTGGTGCCAAGAGAGAATAATGAAAATGAGGTGGACTGTTAAGGTAAGGAATGAGAAGGTTTTCTGCAGAATCACCAAGGAATGGAATGTATGGACAACATTGACAAGAAGAATGGACAGAATGATAGGGCACTTGTTAAGACATCAGGGAATAACTTCCATTGTACATGGCTGAGTTGTAGAGGGTAAAAACTATAGGGGAAGACAGAGATTGGAATACATCCGGCAGCTGATTGAGGCCAAAGGTTGCAAGTGCTACTCTGATGTGAAAAGGTTGGCACAGTAGAGGAATTCATGGTGGGTAGCATCAGGCCAGTCAGAAGATTGATGAGGAGAAAAAAAATCCTGGCATAAACAAAATTTCAAAAGGCAGTCAGTTAAATTGGTAAGACCCTATGGGCTTATTGAGATGTATGATATTTCGAGAAGTGGTGTTCATTGAGAACCGCAGGTACATGTCATGCAAGTCAATGTGTGACAAACATTGTGTGTGGGAGCACCCCTGGAAACTTCACCAACAACTCCTCCAGCCACTGCAGACGAGTACGCAACACATCATGTGTTGACTGTTTGTTTAAAATTGCTGCAAAGATGCATGCCTCTGTTTGGCTTCTGAATGACCACCAAAGGGGTAGTCTGCCTACTTGACGAAATTGGAAGAATGAAGCTGAGGTCGTGCAAATGCTGCAAACTCATTTTTGACCTAGTTGCACATGGTGAAGAGAATTGGTGTGGGAGCCACAAAATTTTCCTATTGCTGATGGCAGAAGGGAGATTTGTGCCTCAAAATTTTCTGCCACCCCAAGGTGTTCTCAGACAGCTGGTCATGCAACTACAGTAAAGAGTTCAAATCTTGAAAGGGGCTGATTGAAACAATAAATGTATATTATCAACTATCGGGAAGCAAAAAACAGAAAAAAGCTACTAATCCAAAAATGCTCTGTGTAAATTGTGAATTAACCACTAACAATGTAAGTTACCTTTCCACTGTATTCTAAGATACAGAGATGGAGAATTTTCCCTTTCAAAGGACTATACTGTTCACTGTATGACACAACCTGACATAGAGGCCTTTTCAAGCAGGGTAGCACAAGAGGCTATCAGATGTGTACAAAGTCTCGTTCCAGCCCCTATCTCTGCCACAACCATTAAAGCAGCTCATCCTAACATAACAGAGACACAAGAGTACATGTGTACTGAAGTGTACTATTTAAAGCAGATCAGTTGGGTTTCCACTAGCCTGGCAAGCTTTACGGGACCTGTTCAGTCTGCTGCATGTGACAACAGGTTGCACTGTGAATCCAACATACCTACAGTGTAGCCAGGTATATGTTTGCATAGGTAGTTTCAATGCAGCTCATTTATCATGACAATGGCAGCAACAGAATGAACAAACTAAACGTGAAGGAGATTCGGGAGAAATTATGGAGTCATGAAACAGAGCCCAAATCCACTAAGGGAATAATTGCCATGCATTAAAGCAGCTTCATATAAATCAGTAGGTATTTCACAATCCAAGTTGTGTAAAAAGTTATGGTACTAGACTCATCTGTCAGCTTTGACTATGTTATGACATATTTGTAAAGTTGACCAGCAGTTTCCTCACTCCATAACTTTTTTTAAAGAGGATGAAGACATAATGGCTGACAAGTATGTGGAAATGTATGCTAAGCACTTGAGGCCATTTAGCAGTATATAGGCTTTCTGAATTTAGGGAAAACATTGACTGAAATAGGAAAGAAATATGTCTCAGTGGACATTAAAAATCACCTTCAGGTAGTATGCAACATAGAGCAAAGAAAGCTTAGTATGAAAGAAAAACTACTTCTTTCAGATATTTACTTTTTATATTAACATAATAAGAAAAACAAACTTCATGGTTGCTAAAATGCATGGCTAATTTAGAATAAACTATTTGGGCCACTTGGAATAAATTCAGCAAGGCTGCAATATACATCCTGGAAAAAATATTTAAAATGGGTATACCTGGGGTAACATTCAGCTCGAACATAATAAAGTTACAGAAACTAGACTCCAAAACCTTACGTTAGTTGGCATAGCACTATAACAGGCATCTTTAGCTTCTTAGGTGCAAAGGATCTCAAATTTCAGAAAGGACTCTCCTTATTACAGGAACATGTTTCAGAGATGACCTGATTAGGGTTCAAATTGAGAATAGCCTGTACATGTCGAAAGAGAATAAAGTTGCAGAGAAAACCCTTCATGTTGTTGTTGTTGTTGTTGTTGTGATCTTCAGTCCAGAGACTGGTCTGATGCAGTTCTCCATGCTACTCTATCCTGTGCAAGCTTCTTCATCTCCCAGTATCTACTGCAACTTACATCCTTCTGAATCTGCTTAGTGTATTCATCTCTTGGTCTCCCTCTACGATTTTTACCCTCCATGCTGCCCTCCAATACTAAATTGGTGATCCCTTGATGCCTCAGAACATGTCCTACTAACAGATCCCTTCTTCTAGTCAAGTTGTGCCACAAATTTCTCTTCTCCCCAATTCTATTCAGTACCTCCTCATTAGTTCCGTGATCTACCCATCTAATCTTCAGCATTCTTCTGTAGCACCACATTTTGAAAGCTTCTATTCTCTTCTTGTCTAAACTATTTATCATCCATGTTTCACTTCCCTACATGGCTACACTCCATACAAATACTTTCAGAAACGACTTCCTGACACTTAAATCTATACTCGATGTTAACAAATGTCTCTTCTTCAGAAATGCTTTACTTGCCATTGCCAGTCTACATTTTATATCCTCTCTACTTCGACCATCATTAGTTATTTTGCTCCCCAAATAGCAAAACTCCTTTACTACTTTAAGTGTCTTGTTTCCTAATCTAATTCCCTCACCATCACTTGATTTAATTCGACTACATTCCATTATCCTCATTTTTCTTTTGTTGATGTTCATCTTATATCCTCCTTTCAAGACAGTGCCCATTCCGTTCAGCTGCTCTTTCAGGTCCTGTGCTGTCTCTGACAGAATTACAATGTCATCGGCGAACCTCAAAGTTTTTATTTCTTCTCCATGGATTTTAATTCCTACTCTGAATTTTTCTGTTGTTTCCTTTACTGTTTGCTCAATATACAGATTGAATAACATTGGGGAGAGGCTACAACCCTGTCTCATTCCCTTCTCAACAACTACTTACCTTTCATGCCCCTCAACTCCTATAACTACCATCTTGTTACTGTACAAATTGTAAATAGCCTTTATCTCCCTGTATTTTACCCCTACCACCTACAGAACTTGAAAGAAAGTATTCCAGTCAAAATTGTCAAAAGCTTTCTCTAAGTCTACAAATGCTAGAAACATAGGTTTACCTTACCTTAATCTCTCTTCTAAGATAAGTCGTAGGGTCAGTATTGCCTCAAGTGTTCCAACATTTCTGTGGAACCCAAACTGATCTTCCCCGAGGTTGGCTTCTACAAGTTTTTCCATTCATCTGTAAAGAATTCATGTTAGTGTTTTGCATCCGTGATTTATTAAACTGATAGTTTGGTAATTTTTACTTCTGTCAACACCTGCTTTCTTTGAGATTGGAATTATTATATTCTTCTTGAAGTCTGGGGGTATTTCACCTGTCATACATTTTGCTCCTCAGATGGTAGAGTTTTGTCAGGACTGGGTCTCCCAAGGCTGTCAGTAGTTCTAATGGAATGTTGTCTACTCCCGGGCCCTTGTTTTGACTCAGGTCTTTCAGTGCTCCGTCAAACTCTTCACACAGTATCATATCTCCCATTTCATCTTCTACTACATCCTCTTCCATTTTCATAATATTGTCCTCAAGTACATCGCCCTTGTATAGACCCTCTATATACTCCTTCCACCTTTCTGCTGTCCCTCCTTTGCTTAGAACTGGGTTTTAATCTGAGTTCTTGATATTCATACAAGTGGTTCTCTTTTCTCCAAAGGTCTCTTTAATTTTCCTGTAGGCAGTATCTATTTTGCCCCTAGTGAGATAAGCCTCTACATCCTTCCAATTGTTCTCTAGCCATCCCTGCTTAGCCATTTTGCACTTCCTGTCAATCTCATTTTTGAGACGGTTGTATTCCTTCTTGCTTGCTTCATTTACTGCATTTTTATATTTTCTGCTTTCATCAGTTAAATTCAAAATATCATCTGTTACCCAAGGTTTTCTAGTAACCCTCATCTTTCTACCTACTTGATCTTGTGCTGCCTTCACTATTTCATCTTTCAAAGCTACTCATTCTTCTTCTACTGTATATCTTTCCCCTGTTCTTGTCAATCATTCCCTAATGCTCTCCCTGAAACTCTGTATAACCTCTGGTTTAGTCAGTTTATCCAATTCCCACCCCCTTAAATTCCCACCTTTTTGCAGTTTCTTCAGTTTTAATCTACAGTTCATAACCAATAGATTGTGGTCAGATTCCACATCTGCCCCTGGAAATGTATTACAAATTAAAACCTGGTTCCTAAATCTCTGTCTTACCATTATATAATCTATCTGAAACCTTCCAGTATCTCCAGGGTTCTTCCATGTATACAACCTTCTTTCATGATTCTTGAACCAAGTGTTAGCTATGATTAAGTTGTGCTCTGTGCAAAATTCTACCAGGCGGCTTCCTCTTTCATTTCTTAGCCCCAATCCATATTCACCTACTACATTTCCTTCTCTTGCTTTTCCTACTGTAATGGATCTGGGCGATGTGTTATTTTGTACCGGATTTGTTGATACCAAATCTAATGAGGGAAGTTGTAAATATTTTCGTATATTTTTGTCAGCATATTTTTTTTGTGAATTGTGATTTGCCTTATTTTATGCTAATTTACTTATATTTTTGAGAGTGACAGCATATTGATTGATATTAGTAGATGTGATGAAGAATATCAAAGAGACTGGTTACAAGTGGAAGCTTGTGTGTTGTGTGAAATGTCTTTGACGCTGGAGTCGTCTTTGACCGTAGTCAGTTGGCAGTGAACTCTCGGTGTGTGTTGACGGTGGAACAATGTGCAGGTCTCCGTCATAATAATTTGCTAGTGAACAGGAAAAATGAATTATGTTACTATTTTTTTATATAAACATCAAGAAGAAACCACATTCGAAGAAATGGTATTTGAAGCACCAAAAATGAGGCAAATGCATTGAACCAGGTCATTTCTGCAGCCGACGAAACTGCATTGTGGAATCATACTTTCACTAGACGACTGAAGCCAACACAAAAAGACAAATATCGTCTTGTAAACATTTCATGGAAAAGGTACTGTCACGAAATATACTAAATACAGTATATAAAAATAGTGAGCATATTTCACTACTATCGAATTCCAGTCACCCAGGACTATTAAATTTTTGTCTCCCTTCACTATTGAATAATTTCTTTTGTCTCATCATACATTTCATCAATTTCTTCGTTATCTGCGGAGCTAGTTGGCATATAAACTGGTACTACTGTGGTAGGCGTGGGCTTTGTATCTATTTTGGCCACAATAATGCGTTCACTGTGCTGTTTGTAGTAGCTTATCCATATTCCTATTTTTTTATTCATTATTAAACCTACTCCTGTATTACCCTTATTTGATTTTGTATTTATAAACCTGTATTCACCTGACCAGAAGTCTTGTTCCTCCTGCCACCGAACTTCAATAATTCCCACTATATCTAAATTTAATCTATCCATATCCCTTTTTAAATTTTCTTACCAACCTATCCAATTAAGGGATCTGACATTCCACACTCCAATCCATAGAACTCCAGTTTTCTTTCTCCTGATAACAACGTTCTCCTAAGTAATCCCTGCCTGGAGATCCAAATGGGGGACTATTTTACCTCTGGAATGTTTTACCCAAGAAGATGCCATCATCATTTAATGATACAGTAAAGCTGCATGCCGTTGGAAAAAATTATGGCTGAAGTTTCCCCTTGTTTTCAGCCGTTTGCAGTACCAGCACAGCAAGGCCGTTTTGGTTAGTGTTACAAGGCCAGATCAGTCAATCATCCAGACTGTTGCCCCTGCAACTACTGAAAAAGCTTCTGCCCCTCTTCAGGAACCACACATTTGTCTGGCCTCTCAACACATACCCCTTCATTGTAGTTGCACCTATGGTATGGCTATCTGCATCACTGAGGCACGCGCAAGCATCCCCACCAACAGCAAAGTCCATGGTTCATGGGGGGAGGGTACCGTTCATATTGAAATAAAAATAAACTTGAAATTCGTCAAAAAGCAAAAAAGAGTACAAATAAAATCCACCATTTTCTGGCACGCAGTGACCCAGAATGGATACATATTTCATGGAACTTCGTCCTGTGATACTTGGATATTTTCATAACTTCCGAACCCTAACCAAACACTGAAAGAAAGCATACAGAATGGACTGCTACATAATGTAGCACAGCAGGAAAATGTGTAACCAAGCAAGACTCCCATAGTCTGCTTGGGTAGGGCAAAGCTTGACATGGGTGGGACTAAAGCAGCCTGGCTCTACTGCTGCTAACATGCCAGCAGATTGCGTGCCTGACTAACAGACAAGCATGGGCATGTTAAAAGCAGAATGTGTGCACTCTTGGAGACTGTAGGTATCCAACCTAATGAGACTGATTGTTGCTTTCATGGCTGCATGAAACTCAGTCGGTTGGCCTTCCTCTACCAGCATTAACAGAATACACTAGGGTAATTCTTGTGGGGCATTGGAGACAGTCTTTTGAGTCCAGGGAAATCACTAGAGCCACCAGTGATGGTCCCATGGCTCGCCAGCTGTTACAAATTGTTGCCAAATGGCCTATTATGTGGCATACCCCACAGCATATATCTGCATGTGGGCAGTCTGGTTGAATGTGCACCAAATGACAATCAGGACAAGACTGCTGGCTTGCCCACTGTGCGGAAACAAGTGTGGAGGGGTAGCAACACTGAGAATGTGGTAAACAATGCAAATGGCAACTGACTCATATCTGCCAAGTCCTAGGTGGGCAAAGACAGACAGCACCTTGATGACTCAACATGTGAATTATCTATAGTGCCAACACACAGCAGTTCTGCAGAATGCAAGGCTACTAGGCCCAACCCACAGGGCTTTGAGGTCTGATTACCATGCTCATATTGGTTCACCATCTGCTAATTGTCAGACTGTACATCTTTTGCTGTTGCCACGATCTCATGTTATTCCATAATCTTAGCAGCTTCAGCTAAAAAGGGGTCAGACAAAGACATTGCTCTAGATTGGACCTCAGGAGTGGTAACCAGACAATTGTGTCCCTAATTAGTGAGTCCACATACAAGGTAGCACATTGGGGACATTCGCAGTTACATGAAGAATCTTGCTGGTTGGTGATCCACACTGCATAAAACTGGCCAGGGAACTTGTAGTGGTGGTTAAACTATAACCGTGCTGCCATAACATGTGGTTGACAATCAAAAACCTGTTGATAAGCTGACAAACAGTGCAGCAAAAACTGTTGCAGGTAATTCTCCCACCTTCCTGTAGACTCATCAAAGCCGGCAAGCAGCATTGCAGGAGGGGGGATGGGCGGGGGGAGGTTCGGGGCTTACCTGCTGGTGCCTGACTCACCACCACAGTATGAGTGCAGAGCGATTCCATGGTCTGTTGGAGCAGTTCCTATATCTGCTCGTGCGCTAACTTTGTTGCTACTCCTGAAGCTGCAACTGCTCCTGCCAGAATTGCAAAAATGCCAGGTCCACGATGGCCACAATTTAACACTATGAAAAAAGAAAAGGATCACACACACAAGAATATCATATGTCATCACAGGCTGATAATGCCACAACACCATCACTGTCAGAACAAAATATAACTGTTCTAGCTGACAGTGACTTGACTACTAGCCGGGGAGCTAGACCTGGGAAGAGGGAACAAATCTCAACATGGGAATGTGGACACCATGCAGAGACAGATCTTTTGCCACCAGCAAGTATACACCAGTGTCAGTGGCTCTGTCTGTCTATCTGTGTGTCTGTCTGTCTGTACCATGCTTCATGTGCACCCTCATGACAGTGCTCTTCACTTCTGCTGTGGTGCAACTTTAAATCGATATTTTACATTCCATTTTGTATTAACATTTATGATTGGAACTATAGCTGCAAGCCATTTATTTTTTCTGCAGCATCTCATCTGCATCCATCTCAACATCTCCTGCTGGGATACTAAAATTTAAGAGATAAAATCAAATAGAAAAGCAGTTATCCCTTTGTGGGTAAGTTAACCACAATAAATATACAAACTCTGGGTTGCAGAGATGATGCATGCACAGAACATGAGTAAGTGTGAATATTACCAGAGACTCATTGAAAAGCGGTCACTCTGTCAACCCAAGAGAATGCACTTTGATGAAATTCTACTCTCACACCTTTATTTTTTTATATACTACCAAATAATATCTCATAATCAATTTGTGTGCATAATTCTGTCTCATGTTATCTGAAACTTGAAATCTGTATTAATCCAGAATGCTGTGTATAGTGTAAACTTTAAACTACTACATATTTTTATTGTAAGTGCCCAACTGTAATACATTATGTTTACAAATAAATACAAATAAAACTATTTTTGCACCACCCATTTATTTATTTTGGCAGTACGCATTTCAGTGTTTCACAGCATCATCTTGAAGCGGAGCATTATTTAGTTAGACACTGAAGTGACAAAAGTCATGGAGTATCTTCTAATATCATGTCAGACCACCTTTAGCTTGTTGTAGTGCAGCAACTTGACATGGCATAGACTCAGCAAGTCGTTGGAAGTCCCCTGTGGAAATATTGAGCCATGTAGCCTCTATAACTGTCCATAATTGTGGAATTATTGCCGGTGCAGGATTTTGTGCATGAACTGACATCTCAATGATGTCCCATAAATGTTCAATGGAGTGCATGCCGGGTGATGTGGGTGGCCAAATGATTCACTCGAATTGTCCAGAAAGCTCTTCAAATCAGTTGTGAGCAATTGTGGCCCAGTGACATGTTTGGGAACATGAAGTCCGTGAATGACTGCAGATGGTCTTCAGGTAGCCAGACATAAATATTTCCAGTCAACAATCGGTTGAGTTGGACGTGAGGACCCAGTCATGTCCATGTAAATACAGCCCCCACCATTATGGAGCAACCACCAATTTGCACAGTGCCTTGTTGATAACTTGGGTCCAGGACTTCATGAGGTCTGCACCACACTCAAACCCTATCATCAGCTCTTACTAACTGAAATTGGAGAATCATCTGACCAGGCCACAGTTTTCCAGTCATCTAGGGTCGAACCAATATGTTCACAAACCTAGAAAATTCACTGCAGGCGATGTCATGCTGTTAACAAAGGCTCTCACATTGGTCATCTGCTGGCATAGTGCACTAACGCCAGATTTGACAGTACTGTCATAACAAATACGTTAGTCATATGTCCCACATTGATTTCTGTGGTTTTTTCACACAGTGTTGCTTGTCTTTTGGCACTGACAACTCTACACAAACACCACTGCTCTCAGTCACTAAGTGACTGCATTGTCCATAGTGAGAGGTAATGTCTGAAATTTGATATTGTCAGTGCATCCTTGACACTGTGGGTCTCAGAATATTGAATTTCTTAAAGGTTTTTGAAATGAAATGAAATGTCCCATGCATGTAGCTCAAATCCTTTTCCGTAAATCACATGAGTATAGATGAGAGCTATGACAATGCCCTGCCCTCTTATACCTTATGTATACAATACTGCTGTCATCTGTATATGTGCATATTGCTATCCCAAGACTTTCATCACCTCAGTATATATTTGGTGTGAATGAAGACTGCAGATGCTTTTCGCAGCAGTAGACCAGTATTGTACGTTATGTTGTATCTTTTGCTGATGATAAAAATTGTTTTTTCAGAAAGATACCTTAAAAGTTAAAAAAACATGGATTTGTGACAGTAAATTATACTTACAGGGGCAGTAATTACACAGGCCAACGACGGAAAAACTTTTTTGCTGAAAATACCTTATTCTTATGGTTTTTAGGGTGGGAAATCCAAATATGATTCTTAAAAAACTGTTTCACCCACCTTTTTTTTCACATTTTACAGTTAAATTTATTCGAATTTTTAAAGAATTTAACAGCTTTTATATAGTTAAAATAATTTAAAAAGGAGGTGTAATGAATGTAGATGATGTTGGTAACACTGCTGAAAAACATTTGCTGGCAAAAAAAGGTTGATTCTATTTTTGTGTTAACAGATGGTGTTTTGTTTACAATCAACCTAACCTCACTTTCCTGTTTCCTGTACGTGTGCTCAGTACAATGTCTGATCATGGTTGTAAAACCTCTGCTGACAGTTTTTGTTATATTTGTGGTGAATTTGTGATTAAAAAACACCAAAGATATATTACAGACTTTGTGAAAAAGGTTTATCTATCATATTTTGGATCTAAACTTTGTGATCAAGATAAATCTTTGGCGCCACATAAGGTATGTTATGTGTGTGTTGAAGATCTGAGAAAATGGCCCAAAAAGGAGAAAAAAGCATTTGGATTTGCTGCTCGTATGATATAGAGGGAGCCAAGAAATCATTCCGATAATTACTACTTTTGCAGTGTTGATATTACTGGTCATAATTCGAAAAACAAGAAGGTAATAAGCTACCCTACCTTCCGTCTGCCATTCGACCAGTAGGGAATGGTGTAGATTTGCCGGTTCCTGAACCACCAGGTGATTTAAATTCTATTCCAACAGAAGTATTTTGTGCTGTACAATCTGATTTAGATGAACCAGATGATGATGAATTCCATTGTAATACAGAAAAGTCTAGAGCCCAAATTGTTTACTCAGACCAAGCATAACGATTTGGTTAGGGATGGGGGCTTAATGAAAGAAAAAGCTGAATTGCTTAGCTCTAGATTAAAAGAAAAGAACTTACTGGCAGTTGGAACTGGCATATACATGTATAGAAAGAGAGAGCAGCAATTTTCCAAGTTTTTTCAACAAGACGATGATTTAGTTTACTGCTCAGACATTCCCAGTCTGATGAATGACTTTGGTATTGAATACAAAAAGGAAGACTGGAGGCTGTTTATTAATTCATCCAAAACTAGTTTAAAGGCTGTTTTATTACACAATGGTAACATGTATGCATTTACACCTGTAAGACATTCTGTACATATGAAAGAAAGCTATGAAAACCTAGAAATAGTGCTAAATAAAATAGGCTATTCTGCTCATTGTTGGATGATATGTGGCGATCTAAAAGTAACATCCATGCTCCTTGGTCAGCAAGGTGGCTTTACCAAATTTCCATGTTTCTTATGTGAATGGGACAGTATGGCTAGGGATCAACACTGGTGCAGAAAGAACTGGCCTGTGAGGTAGTCTTTAAAACCTGGTGAGAAGAACATTCTATGCAAAAACCTAGTAGATCCAAAAAACGTTCTTCTACCACCTCTACATATAAAGTTAGGCCTGATGAAAAAGTTTGTAAAGGCTTTGCCTAAAGATGGACCATGTCTTAATATCTCTGCCAAAAGTTTCCACACCTTTCAGAAGCTAAACTAAAAGAAGGCATCTTTGGTGGACCTGACATTAGAAAATTGATGTTTGATGTTAACTTTGAATCCGCAATGACCTTAAATGAGAAAGAAGCATGGGTATCATTCAAGCAAGTCATTACAAAGTTCTTAGGACATGAAAAAGATCCAGAATATGTTTCTATTATAGCTACAATGTTAAAGAAGTTTAAAACTTTAGGATGTTTAATGAGCCTGGATGTTCACTTTTTGAACAGTCACCTTGATTACTTCCCGGACAATATGGAAGATGTTAGTGAGGAGCAAGAAGAGTATTTTCACTAGGACATTAAAGTGATGGAAAAACACTACCAAGGCTGCTGGAACACCATCATGATGCGGGACTACTGTTGGTCACTTCACCGAGAAGTTCAGCAAGCGACTCATCGTAGAAAAAGCTGCACAAGAAGCTTTAATGAAAAAAGAGAAAGAAACTGCAAACCAATTCCAACTGACAAGTGAAACCTCTATTAACACATATCATTGTTTTAAGTAGCTTACTGTAAATACAAACCATGTTTATGTTGTAACAAAGCATTTCATTAATTTCCCCATTTACCCTATAGCACAGGATTTTTATACTATATAATAAAAAGCATATTGCTTGAAAACTGTGGGTGATACAAAAAAAACTAATGCTAGATTTGGAGTCAGCTCATAAAAATCTATAAAGATCAGCTATCAAAGTTAAAAAAAAACATTTTTCAAAAACATTTTTTGTTGGCCTATGTTATACATTTTGTTTACATAAAAACCAGTGTTTGTGAATATGTGAGAAATAAATAAATAAAAATACTACTTTGTTAAAGTAGCCTTGAGTTCCGTCAAATTTCTAGTTGTTGATTACTTTACTTTTTGATTGTTGTCTGTAACAATTAATTTATGGCTGCTGTTTTCAGAAACTATTTTAACCTTGCTTACATTTACATTTCCTGCAGATCTCCAAAAGCTGGCGTGAATCAGGCAGGAGATTTTGCGGAAGTGGCATACTTTGTTCTGAAAAACCGTTGCGGAGAAGGAAAGAAATTTACTGTGGAAGATGTGAATTCCCGTCTTGATGCACTGGCTCAGAAACATGCAGCTCATGATCCCAGTATGTATTAATAATTTGTTCATTTTCTGTTGCAAATAGTTACAGTAGGACAGAACTATATATGATGATGTAAGTAATTTTAATGCTAAGGAAAGTCTAGGATGGAATAACAACTATATTATGAAAAGGATACATTGCTGGTCACCATGTAGAGGGGATGATGAGCCACAGACAGATATGATGAATACCTTTTAGCTTTTGGGCAAAAGGCCCTCTTTTGAAATAGAGAAAGGACACAAATTCACACAAGCACAACTCACACACAGGACCACTGTCTCTGGCCGCTGAGACTTGACTGAGTCATAACTGAGCCAAATGGGAGCAAGAATCTGGTGGGGCGGTAAGGAGGAGACATGGGGCAGAGAATGGTGGATAGCAGGGTGGAGTTGGGGGAAGGCGTGGTGCTGCTTGTGGGACCTTGCATGGACTGATGGGGACAGGGTAGGAACTGCTAGTTGCAGTCAGGAGGTTTGAGGAGGGAAGGTGAGCAGGAGAGGAGAGAAGTAGATAAGGGGAAAAGAACTGATTGATAGGATAGAAGGCTATGTTGTGCTGGAGTGTGAGCAGAGAAGGGGATAGGTAAGTGGAGGACAGGGATTAGCACAGCTTGAGGACAGGGGGGTTATGGGAATTAAGGATACATTGTGGGAAGAGTTCACACCTGGTTAGTTCAGAAAAGCTGGTGTTGATAGGAAGGATCTAGATGGCACAGGCTGTGAAGCATTCATTGAAGAGAAGCATATTGTGTTGGGCAGCATGTTCTCTTTAGGCCACAGTTTGTTGGTGGCTGTTCATGTAGACAGACAGCTTGTTAGTTGTCATGCCCATGTAGAAAGCAGTACATTGGCTGCAGCTTGTGGATTGTAGTTCACATGAATGATTTCACAAGTTCTTTCATTAACAACCTTGAATTCTTTAACCAAACTTGATACTTTGTCATGCATCACAAACCCAGTGCCAAGTTTATGTTTACCTACACACCCACCATAAAATAGTACATGTCCATCTCCTTTATGAGTACCCTCACCTGTCCATCTTGTCTCGTATACTGCCACCAAGTCCAGTTTATATTGCTTAATTTCTGAGACCTTAGCCTGGATGGTTCCTGGTCTATACAAACTGTGAACATTCCAACATCCAAAATTAAAATTTCCAATTTGTAGGAAATTTTTCCTTTGCACTTTTTGCCTTCCATTGTATTCATCCATGTCTGAGGCAAGTTTAATAAAAAGAAGACTTTATTAAGTGTTAGGTTTGGAGTACACATTTCTGAAAAGATTAGAAACTTAGCTGCCTGTGTTTCCAATCTCTCTCTATAAGAAATGTGCAGTGATACGGTAATTTTTGAATGGTATGTGGGATCTGAAACCCAAGATTTGATGTCTAGCATCCTTACATTCCCAACTAATATGTCTTCATTAGCCAGTCCATGTGTGCTGCAGATCCATATACTCCAGAAACTGCTCCCCTTGTGGTTCACAAGTTTCAGATCTTAATGCGTCCAGCTTTGCCAATGATTCGAATTCACCAGAGCAACAACAAAATGAACACTCATTTCAGAGCCACCCTACAGTTTCAGTCTTCATCATTATGATTATGTTTAATGAAATGTTAGGTGGTCTTCAGCCTGTCTTTAGAGGTCATGTCTAAGTAGCAGCCTCTCTGGCACACAACACCAGCACATCTGGAGCTGATAAACAAACCCACTATCCACTAGACAGTCCCCAAGGGAAACATTAAACCTGAAGCTGTAGTTATGAATAGCAGTTACACTCAGGGGTGCAGTGACATGCCAGCACAAACTGCAGTGTATATGTACCACTTAAAGTTACTCTTTCATGGATTTCATTATAGCCTTTGATGGTACATATCTGTGCACATCAAAATTTTCCTTTTCATTAAATATTCTAAAAACAAGACCAGAAAGAATTTCAAAATTTGTAGAAATGATAACCAGCCATTGTGATTGACAGGCAGGAACTTTTTTTAAGAGAAATGTAATAAAAGTAGCAATACTGTAAATAATTGTATTTATTCTCATAATAGTATATAACACAGTACTACAATGGGTAAAAAATAGTTTTATTTATGAGTAATGTTAAATAAATTGGTCTTGTCAGGTGACAATGCAATAGCTGCTTCTTTCTTGATATGAATGGAATCTCACATGCACACATATTGGGAGAAAAGGCATGAATATACACACATGACTCTTCTTGTGTATGAGGCAATCATAGATACACAATGACAAGGTGTACTGTGCACATTCAAACAGTGTTGGACTGATTGTTGACAACACACTTCACAAGGGTGTAAATGCACTGAGAAGCTGTTGTCAGTATGCCAAATTGTTTAATTAGATGTGTGCAAGAGAGTACAGAGTGAATACTCATGTTATGATTGTTACACACTCCTATACAACAAATACTTTTCTCCTTAGTGATTAATCACCCCAGAATATGATGCCAGTATACATTAGTAAATGAAAGTAGGAAGTTTAAGTCACATTTTGACATTTTCACCTCCAAAATATGATCACATCCAAAAACGTTGCAGAGCTTAGATGTTTAAGGAGACCTGTGACATGTGGCTTCCATTTC
The DNA here is from genome assembly GCF_023864345.2 of Schistocerca serialis cubense. Taxonomy (NCBI): domain Eukaryota; kingdom Metazoa; phylum Arthropoda; class Insecta; order Orthoptera; family Acrididae; genus Schistocerca; species Schistocerca serialis. The sequence continues at coordinate 211,621,075 of NC_064646.1, read as the reverse complement.
AGGTTGTTATCAAAATAAGCACAAAAGAATTTAGAATATTTTGTCTGATTTGCCCTAATGCATTATTTCTATTGGTGTAATCAGACACTGTGTAATTTTGAATTACATTTCCAATTTCTGAAGGTACTCCATAAGGCTTGGTTATAATACTTGCACCATCACCAGTGAGAGCTATTTCTGCATCTTTAATATGTGATGAAAGATCATTTGTATAAATAAGAACAGGAGTGGACCCAGTATGAATCATTATGGTTCACCTGTAGTGTTTAATTCCCATTCTGTACGTGCTGTTTCATTATGTACACTCCCAGATTTCATGAATGCAACACACTGTACCTTTAATTAGAAAGGGTCAAAACCCATTACCAGCAAGATCTCTGATATCATACTATATGAACTGCTGTAAAAGAATAGTGTGTATGTTTATTCTCAGTTTCAAATGTAATGACTAATAGTTATTGATTTCTGCCCCTTAAGTGTATTTATGTTATGATCGTAGTAGTTGGTGCAGTTGTGTTTAATGATGGAACTGAAGTTCCTCAACATATGTGGAACTCCTGTAAATGAGTAAGAAGAATTTCTTCTGTAACACTGTCTGTATATTGTTCCATGAAATATAACTACATCTTCTATAAACAACTTTACAACATAGGGAACATCATATAAGAGTGTATGTGTCAGTTTGACAGCTCATTACATGAATGAATCTTGTACAAGTTTCTTCTGCTTCTGCATGGATCTCTTGCAGTATTGTTACTGGGGACTTACTGTGTTGCAACAACTTGAGATTATTATTCATGGAGTGTGTACAAAGGCCCATGCAGGTACTTCATCTTGTGGGGTTACTGCATTCACTGCCCCACTTCAAAAACATGGCATCCCTCTGTACACTCATTACATGCAAAAATACATAGCAAAACCTCCAAACAGTGTCATAAGTACTAAATCACTATATTGTTTACAGTACACAAGTATCATTCATTGGCTAGGTGGACAGGGGAAGAGGAGGAGGAGGAGGAGGAGGAGATTAGTATTCAACATCCGGTCAACAATGAGATCATTAGAGACAGAGAACAAGTTCAGATTAGGGAAGGATTTAGGAGGAAAGTGGCTGTGTCCTTTCAAAGGAACCGTCCCAAAATTTGCCTTAAGTAATGTAGGGAAACCTTGGAAACCTAAATCAGGATGGCCGGTTGTGAGTTTCAACATTGTCCTCGAGTCCAGTGTGCTATCCACTGCACTAACCGCTATGTAGACGTATGATTACACATTAATATATTGGACTAAAATGTAACACCACAAACTACACAGTCAGATGCTTTTGACATGCCACAGAAAATACTAGATGGCAGTATTTTGTCATTTAAATTTTGTGTAAGCTGATTTGCGAACAAAAAATAACTTGTTCTTTGGAGAGAGCCCTTTTAAATTGAAATTGAGACACACTGTTTTGAGAGAAGTGTTTTATATTTCGTAACATACATAATCCTTTCCAGTACTTTCCAGGAGAAGGTAAGTACTGAGGCTGGTCAGTAATGATTAATTTCTGACTTATTGCCTTCCTTGTAAAGATGTCTGACAGTAGCATATTTTGGTCTGTCTGTTGCATGTTATAGTGATATCTTAAAAAATGGAGCATGGTAGAAATGCACAACTCAAAAATACAGTGCTGGATATTGTTAGAGAATACATCTATCTTGGCTAGCTTGGAAGTATGCTGGAAGACCTAAGATCAAAAACTTCTGATGCACCAAGCAAGACTGGTGAGCATATGGAAGATATCCAACTATCTTCGGGACAAAAATGCCAGTGACAGAAAAAAAATAGCTTTTATTGGATTCTTGACTTACGACTGTGGGACCTGGACAGTTTATGAGTACACAAGAAGGAAACTTTGAACTGTGCAGTGAGGCATGGGAAGTTCTATGTTAGTATTTATGATGAAAGATGAAAATTCTGACAAAATACATCAAATCAGTTACTAAATGGGGGCAGCCTGGAGATAAAAGCCACTATGATATGGCAATCGACCAACCCTGTTGCCAGAAGAAATGGTGACCATTGAACATAGCCGGTGCTGGAATGGGGTCCAAGAGATGGACACAGACCACAAGGAAGACTGCTAAACCAATGGGACAAAGATTTGTGGAATATCACTGAAGTCAACAGCCTGAATATCACACAAGACTGTTCCTCATGGAAGATGATGTTGCAGACATATGTGAGCTCAGTGCCTGGAGGGATCACATGTTTCTAGTGGGAGGCTGTGGGTGCTTGCATCAATGCTGCCAGTACCAGTCATGTGCCAGAGGTGAGTGCCAAACATCCAAGTGCTGTGTGTGAGGTGGGTGGGTTGGCCAGCTGTCAGTAGACAAGCTTCTCCTGACAGTAAAATGTGTCATAGCCTTTAGGACGAAGACTATGCTGTACTCCGTAACATCTCACTACTTTGGATGGGTGTGACACCACAACTGTTTACATCTTTTAACTGAAGTAGTGGGAAAATAGTTGCGAAAATGCGAAGTGTCTTAGAAAAATATAAACTTTTGGAATCTGATAATAAGCCTCTGTTTTGTGTTGTGTTATGAGTTCTTTCATATCGCAAAGGTGGAAAACATCAGAAGTATTGTTGATGAATGCAACTGATGTAAATGTTCAGATCTTCATTACGAACACACACTTCATGTGGTTGCAAAGTGTGTATGCGAACAGAGTGCCATGTTTGTAACAATATATGAAAAGGATAGTTCCTATGAAAAGGATAGTTCCTAATCACCATATAGCAGAGGTGCTAAGTCACAGATAGGCACAACCAAAAGATTGTCACAAAATAAGATTTTGGGCAACAAGGCCTATGTCAAAAATAATAGGCGACACACACACACATACACACACACACGGGCAAACACAAATGCAACTCGCACACACACGACCACAGTCTCTGGCACCTGAATCAACACTACGAGCAGCAGCAGCAGTGCATGATGGGAGAGTCAAAGGAAGAGCTGGGACGGGGAGGGGGAGTGATAGCAGGGTTGGGCTGGGGGATGGTAATGTGCTGCTGAGGAGCGTGCGGGGACAAGATGAGGAGAGGGTAGGGCAGCTAGGTGCAGTCGGGAGATTAGAAAGAGGGGGGGGGGGGGGGGGGGGACAGGTTGGGGGGTAGCGAAAAGGAGAGAAGTAAAATGATTGTGTGTGTTCATAGAAAAGAGGGCTGTGTAGTCTGGAATGGGAACAGGGAATGGGCTGATGGGCGAGGACAATGACTAACAAAGCTTGAGGCCAGGAGTGTTACAGGAACATAGCATATATTGCAGGGAGAGTTCCTATCTGCGCAGGTCAGAGAAGCTGTTGTTGGTGGGAGGGATCCATATGGCACAGGCTGTGAAGCGGTCATTGAAATGAAGAATGTTGCGTGGGTTAGTGAGCTCAGCAGCAGGGTGGTCCAGTTGCTTCTTGGTCACAGTTTGTTGGTGGCCATTTATGTGGACAGGCAGCTTGTTGGTTGTCATGCCCAAATAGAGTGCAGCAAAGTGGTTGCTGCATAGCTTTTATATCACATGACTGGTTTCACACGTAGCCAAGACTTTGATGGGATAGATGATGTTTATGACCGGATTGGAGCAGGTGGTGGTGGGAGGATGTATGGGACAGTTCTTGCATCTAGGTCTACTATAGGGATATGAGCCATTAGGTGAGCGACTGGGAGCAGGGGCTGTGTAGGGATGGAGAAGTATATTGTGTAGGTTTGGTGGATGGTAGAATACCACTGTGGGAGGGGTGGTAAGGATAGTGGGCAGGACATTTCTCATTTCAGGCCTCTTCCCTATTCACATTCCAGCACTACACAGCCGTCTACTCAACCATGCACCCTGTCTTTTTACTTCTCTCCTTTTCTACTATCTCCCCCCTCCCAAACACCTCCCCCTGCCCTCTGTTTAGCCTCCCAACTACACTTAACTGCCCTACCCTCTCCCTACCTCATCCCTGCATGCTCCCCAGCAGCGCATTACTGTTCCTCACTCCTACCCCCTTCTCTCTCGCCCTCCCCACCACAATCTCATCCTCACTCCTACCCAGTTACCTCTCCCATCATGTACTGCTGCTGCTCTTAGTGTGGCTTCAGCTGCCAGAGACTGTGGTCATGATTTTTGTGTGTGTGTGTGTGTGTGTGTGTGTGTGTGTGTGTGTGTGTGTGTGCGTGTGGTCTACTTTTGACAAAGGCCTTGTTGGTTGAAAGCTTATTTTGTGGCAATCTTTTTATTGTGCCTATCTGTGACTCAGCATCTCTGCTGTATGGTGAGTAACAGCTATCCTTTTCATAAATTGTTATGTTCCATCCTGGGTTTTCCATTGTTTGGATACATAATTTACATTTATTAATCACATGAACAGATTCTAAGAGTTCAATCAAAACTGTGGAATGTAATCTTATGATTAACATTAATCATTATAATTGGGCTCGTCAGTTCTGTAAGAAGGATTACAAAAGTCAAGGAATTTGAATAGTTACTAAATCTGTTGTCAATACGTGGTAGTCAAGTTTTACAGTTTCTTGGGGTTATTCATAAGACAATAAATGTTATCACAACTCATCAAGTAAATTGTTGTTATTACATGTAAACTGGTAGTTTGAATGCCAATGCCCACAGCTCTCTAAATTTTTCAAATATAAAAGCTAGTTTGAGTACTGAATAGTATTTTGTTCAATTGCATGGGGAGCTGGGTAAGGTAATAATTATAGATCATCCACATAGGACATAAGCACTTCCAATAATAGTCTCTTCTGGACATTATGTTTATGGAAAAATAGACTATGATTGTCTGTGGAGAGTCTAGTATAAATCTTGTGAGTGAATCTGCTTCTAAAGAGCTCTTTCTTAACGTATTACACAGCTTCAGCATGTCTCTTTTCATATGTAGTCTCACAAGAATAACAAATAGAACATCAAGTTTTATGTGTTGTTGTCTTCAGTCCTGAGACTGGTTTGATGCAGCTCTCCATGCTACTCTATCCTGTGCAAGCTTCTTCATCTCCCAGTACTTACTGCAACCTACATCCTTCTGAATCTGCTTAGTGTATTCATCTCTTGAGCTCCCTCTACGATTTTTACCCTCCACACTGCCCTCCAATGCTAAATTTGTGATCCCTTGATGCCTCAGAACATGTCCTACCAACCGGTCCCTCTGTACTGTCAAGTTGTGCCACAAACTCCTCTTCTCCCCAATTCCATTCAATACCTCCTCATTAGTTATGTGATCTACCCATCTAATCTCTAGCGTTCTCTAGCATCACATTTCGAAAGCTTCTATTCTCTTCTTGTCCAAACTATTTATCGTCCATGTTTCACTTCCATACATGGCTACACTCCATACAAATACTTTCTGAAATGACTTCCTGACACTTAAATCTATACTCGATGTTAACAAATGTCTCTGCTTCAGAAACGCTTTACTTGCCATTGCCAGTCTACATTTTATATCCTCTCTACTTCGACCTTCATCAGTTATTTTGCTCCCCAAATAGCAAAACTCCTTTACTACTTTAAGTGTCTCATTTCCTAATCTAATTCCCTCGGCATCACACGACTTAATTCGACTACATTCCGTTATCTTCGTTTTGCTTTTGTTGATGTTTATCTTATATCCTCCTTTCAAGACCCTGTCCATTCCGTTCAACTGCTCTTCAAAGTCCTTTGCTGTCTCTGACAGAATTACAATGTCATCGGCGAACCTCAAAGTTTTTATTTCTTCTCCATGGACTTTAATACCTACTCTGAATTTTTCTTTTGTTTCCTTTACTGCTTGCTCAATATACAGATTAAATAACATCGGGGACAGGCTACAACCCTTTCTCACTCCCTTTCCAACCACTGCTTCCCTTTCATGCCCCTCGACTCTTATAACTGCCATCTGGTTTCTGTACAAATTGTACATAGCCTTTCGCTCCCTGTATTTTACCCCCGCCACCTTCAGAATTTGAAAGAATATTCCAGTCAACATTGTCAAAAGCTTTCTCTAAGTCTACAAATGCTAGAAATGTAGATTTTACTTTCCTTAATCTACCTTCTAAGATAAGTCATCTAGTCAGTATTACCTCACGTGTTCCAATATTTCTACGGAATCCAAATCGATCTTCCCCGAGGTCGGCTTCTAACTGTTTTTCCATTTCTATGTAAATAATTCGCATTAGTATTTTGCAGCCGTGACTTACTAAGCTGACAGTTCAGTAATTTTCACATCTGTCAACACCTGCTTTCTTTGAGATTGGAATTATTATATTATTCTTGAAGTCTGAAGGTATTTCTCCTGTTTCATACATGTTGCTCACCAGATGGTAGAGTTTTGTCAGGACTGGCTCTCCCAAGGCTGTCAGTAGTTCTAATGGAATGTTGTCTACTCCCAGGGCCTTGTTTCGACTTAGGTCTTTCAGTGCTCTGTCAAACTCTTCACGGAGTATCATATCTCCCATTTCATCTTCATCTACATCCTCTTCCATTTCCGTAATATTGTCCTCAAGTACATCGCCCTTGTATGGACCCTCTATATACTCGTTCTACCTTTCTGCTTTCCCTTCTTCGCTTAGAACGGGGTTTCCACCTGAGCTTTTGATATTCATTCAAGTGGTTCTCTTTTCTCCAAAGATCTCTTTAATTTTCCTGTAGGCAGTATCTATCTTACCCCTAGGGAGATAAGCCTCTACATCCTTACATGTGTCATCTAGCCATCCCTGCTTAGCCATTTTGCACTTCCTGTCGATCTCATTTTTGAGACATTTCTATTCCTGTTTGCCTGGTTCATTTGCTGCATTTTTATATTTTCTCCTTTCATCAATTAAATTTAATATTTCATCTGTTACCCGAGGATTTCTACTAGCCCTCGTCTTTTTACCTACTTGATCCTCTGCTGCCTTCACTATTTTATCCCTCAAAGATATCCATTCTTCTTCTACTGTATTTCTTTCCCCCATTCCTGTCAATTGTTCCCTTACGCTCTCCCTGAAACTCTGTACAACCTCTGGTGTAGTCAGTTTATCCAGGTCCCATCTCCTTAAATTCTCACCTTTTTGCCGTTTCTTCAGTTTTAATCTACAGTTCATAACCAATAGATTGTGGTCAGAGTCCACATCTGCCCCTGGAAATGTCTTACAATTTAAAACCTGGTTCCTAAATCTCTGTCGTACCATAATATAATCTATATGATACCTTCTAGTATCTCCAGGATTCTTCCATATATACAACCTTCTTTTATGATTCTTGAACCAAGTGTTAGGTATGATTAAGTTATGTTCTGTGCAAAATTCTACCAGACGGCTTCCTCTTTCATTTCTTTCCCCCAATCCATATTCACCCACTATGTTTCCTTCTCTCCGTTTTCCTACTCTCGAATTCCAGTTACCCATGACTATTAAATTTTCGTCTCCCTTCACTACCCGAATAATTTCTTTTATCTCACCATACATTTTATCAATTTCTTCATCATTTGCAGAGCTAGTTGGCGTGTAAACTTGTACTACTGTAGTAGGCATGGGCTTCGTGTCTATCTTGGCCACAATAATGCGTTCACTATGCTGTTGGTAGTAGCTTACCCACACTCCTATTTTTTTTATTCATTATTAAACCTACTCCTGCATTTGATTTTGTATTTATAACCCTGTATTCACCTGACCAAAAGTCTTGTTCCTCCTGCCACCGAACTTCACTAATTCCCACTATATCTAACTTCAACCTATCCATTTCTCTTTTTAAATTTTCTAATCTACCTGCCCAATTAAGGGATCTGACATTCCACGCTCCGATCCGTAGAACGCCAGTTTTCTTTCTCCTGATAATGACGTCCTCTTGAGTAGTCCCCACCCAGAGATCCGAATGGGGGACTATTTTGCCTTCGGAATATTATACCCAAGATGACGCCATCATCATTTAACTGTACAGTAAAGCTGCATGCCCTCGGTAAAAATTATGGCTGTAGTTTCCCCTTGCTTTCAGCCATTCGCAGTACCAGCACAGCAAGGCCGTTTTGGTTACTGTTGCAAGGCCAGATCAGTCAATCATCCAGACTGTTGCCCCTGCAACTACTGAAAATGCTGCTGCCCCTCTTCAGGAACCACACGTTTGTCCGGCCTCTCAACAGATACCCCTCCGTTGTGGTTGCACCTACGATACAGCCATCTGTATCACTGAGGCACGCAAGCCTCCCCACCAACGGCAAGGTCCATGGTTCATGGGGGTAGGTCAAGTTTTATAGAGAACATATTTTCAAACATGGATGCTGCTGGGATAAAAATTAGAAATGCTGATTTGGGGTTAGCTAAATAATTCTCTCATATGTTCAATTCCTGTTGTATCTGTGATAGAAATTGATGTGTTATCTTTCTTGTAGAAGATTACTTCTCACCATATACCAGAGATGCAGAGTTGCAGATAGGCACAACAAAAAGACTGTCACAGATAAGCTTTCAGCCAACAAAGCCAGTGTCAAAAATAGACCACACACACACACACACACACACACACACACACACACAAATGCAGTTTCTGGCAGCTGAAGCCACATTGCAAGCAGCAGCAAATGATGGGAGTGCTAACTGGATGAGGTACGGAGGAGGCTGGGGTGGGGAGGGGGTTATGTAGGGGTTGGAGGACAGTCAAGTGCTGCTGGGGAGCACACAGGGACAAGATGGAGAGAGAGAGAGCAGAGCAGCTAGGAGCAGCCAGCAGCCTGAGGTTAAACGAAGGGCAGTGGAGGTGGTTTTTTTTTTTTTTTTTTTTTTTTTTTTTTTTTTTTTTTTTTTTTTTTTTTTTTTTTAGGTGGGGGGGGGGGGGTGAAGGATGGGTGTTAGTGGAAAAAGAGAGAAGTAAAAAGACTGGGTGTGATGGTGGAAGAATGAGGGTTATGTAGTGCCGGAATGGGAACAGGGAAGGGGATGGATGGGTGAGGACAGTGACTAACCAAGATTGAGGCCAGGAGGTTTATGGGAACGTAGAATATATTGAAGGGAGAGTTCCCACATGCGCAATTCAGAAAAACTGGTGTTGGTGGGAAGGACCCATATGGCACAGGCTGTGAAGCAGTCACTGAAATGAAGCATGTCGTGTTGGACAACATGCTCAACAACAGGGTGATTCACTTGTTTCTTGGCCACAGTTTGTTGCTGGCTATTCATGCAGACAGACAGCTTTTTGAGTTGTCGTGGCCAAATAGAGTGCAGCACGGTGGTTGCAGCTTAGCTTGTAGATCACATGACTGGTTTCACAGGTAGCCCTGCCTTTGATGGGATAGGTGATGTTTGTGACCAGACTGAGGTGGCGGGAGGATGTAGGGGACAGATTTTGCAGTAGGTCTATACAGGGATATGAGCCATAAGGTAAGGGACTGGGAGCAGGGGTTGTATAGGTATTGCGTAGGTTCAGTGGATGGGGGAGTACCACTGTGGGAGGGTGGGAAGGACAGTGGGCAAGACATTTCTCATTTCAGGGCATGAAGAATTGTAGTCAAAACCCTAGTGGACATTGTAATTCAGTTGCTCCAGTCCTGGGTGGTACTGAGTTATGAGGGGAATGCTCCTCTATGGCTGGGCGGTGAGACTTTGGGAGGTAGTGAGAGACTGGAAAGATAAGGCATAGGAGATCAGCACAACTAAAAGTGGTACAGGTCTCTTGCGTTTAAAGAACTATAACATGCACATAAAGTAAACATATTGTTTAATAGGGTTATCTGTTATGATTATTAATTGCAGGAGGTGATCTATTTGCACATGGGATCTATTATTTTTGTACTGTAGTCTTCTTTTGAAAATTATTTTGTTTGCCACGACCAATAAATTAACACAATTACTGGATTAATAGTTTTGGCAATATGTATTGTCATCTTGAGATCCATAAAACTGGGCAGTGGGAGTGACATCATACAATGCTTTCCCACTCTTGTCAGATGAGGACTATACCATATGCATAAAAAGTTGAAACATAAAATTGTCATGCTAGGTATTCTGTCATACAGTATGTACTCCAAGCTATACATATTTTATGACAAAATGCCTGGCATGTCACTGTACCATAAAGAAGTAGTCTTTTGTACCATCACTAAAGCTTTCATTTCTTAAGTGAAAACAGCTCTGCTTTGTCACATTTTCGGCTATATTAGATATCCTTAGGCAGCCTCACCTGCAGCAAATATGTCACTGTATTGGACTGTTGGCAATGAGAGTGAAGACAACATTTATAACTATGTAATGTGAGACTCTGACTGACTTCATTACACTATGGTCCTCTGAGGACCTTGGCCTCCTCAATCACAGATTTCCAATCGTCTTGGTCTTCAGCATGCCTGTGCGTCCTCCTCACTCCCACTGCTCTCAGGTCGGCTTCCACATCTTCTAGCCATCTCACACGCAGTCGTCCTCTCCTTCTTATACCACCAAGATGTCCCATCATCATCATCTTCTTCGGGAGCCTTTCTTCTGTCATATGCTGGACATGTCCTATCTATCTTAGCCTTCCCATTTTGATTGAGGTTACCAAACCAGGTTTTCTCTACAGGGCTCATATTTCTTCTTTAGTTTTAATTCTCCATATCTCACCTTTTACAGGACCAAAAATCTTCCTCAGCACTTTTCTTTCCCATATATTTAGTTTCTTCTCCAAAGCCTCCATAAGTACCAATCCTCGCTGCCATACATGAGAACTGGTTTGATCACTGTTTTGTAGAGTGTCAGCTTTAGTTTTCTATTTAGGTTCTTACTTTTGAGCATGGTATATAGTGCTCTATAAGATCTGTCTGCAGCCTTAATTTGGTTTGTTATATCTGCCTCCACTTTGTTTTCTGATGTTATTACTGAGCCAAGATAAATAAAGCTATCTACTCTTTAAAAGTTGTACCCTTCTAACTGTAGATCATTTATGTTTCTTCTATCTCTCTCAGTTACCTTGTACTTAGATTTTGTCTCACTAATTTGTAAACCAAGGTTCTTGGCAGCAGCTTCAAACTCTTTAAAGGCTGATGTGAGTGCCTCTGTACTTCTAGCACTTATTACTACATCATCTGCATAGGCAAAGATTTGCAGAAGTCTATTGTAAATATTGCCTCCTGGATTTGTGCTTATTGATCTTACTGCATTCTCTAATACCAGGTTGAATAGTACTGGGGATAATGGGTCTCCCTGTCTTAGTCCTTCTTCCATTGGGAACAATCTTGACAGACATCCCTGAACTTTAACCTGGCTTTTGCTGTTTTCCAGGGCCATCTTAGTTAATTTTATTAGCTTCTTGGGAACTTTGAATGTCTGCATTGTTTCCCACGGTGCTGATCTTTTAACTCTGTCATAGGCCTGTTTATAAAGAGATGTTCTAATCTTACATTATATTTGTAAGTCTTCTCCAGCATCATACGTACTGTAAAGATATGGTCAGATGTAGACCTCCCAGCTATAAAACCTGCCTAGTACTCTCCTAGAATCTTTTCTGCTCTTCTATTTAATCTCCTTGTTATAGCCATAGAAAGGATTTTGTAGATGATACTAAGCAGAGATATTCCTTGGTAGTTCTTACACTGCATGTGTGATCTTTTCTTATGTATAGGGCAGATGGTTGCTAACGTCCAGTCCTCTGGCATTTTCTCTGTTTCCCAGGCCATTGTAATTATTTTGTGTGTCCTCCATACTAATATTTCACCTCAGTGTTTTATCATCTCCGCTGTTACCAGGTCGTGTCCAGGAGCTTTGTTATTCCCAAGTTGCTTTATAACTACTCTTAGCTCTTCTATCGATGGAGGTTCTGTGTCCACTGCATCATCATCTCTATTCACCTCTTGTTATTCTTCAGTTTCTTCTCTAGCTCCCTCCATTTCTCTCTTCACTTACAATGTGTGTTTGACAGTAACACTTCAGAAAGTTGTACCAATGTTTCTATTATTTTTCCCTTTCCAGCTATCAAACTGCCTGTCTCATCTTTCATCATGTCCATCCTTGGCTGATATCCTCTATTTATTTGTCCCACCCCATAAAAGAATTTCCTCCCCTGCTTATTTTCAAAGTTCTTCTGGATTTCATCCATCCTTTCCCTATCCTCTACTCTCTTTTTAATCCGTACTATATTCTTAGCTACCCTTCTCTTCTCGTCAAACATAGCCACATTATTTTGTATGGGTCTCTGTAACATTCTTTGTCAAGCTTGATTTCTGTCATCTAGCACCTTTGACATCTCCTCATCAAACCATCCATTTCTTTTCTGTTTTCCTCTTTCTCCAAGTATCTCCTGATCTTAAGTCCCATAGTGCTCAGATCCATTTGAACCATTTTATCTCTTGATCTGTTGTATCTAAAGCTTACTTAGTTTCCTCCCATAGTATGTTGATATCCTTTCCCTCCATCTGCTGATCTTTTGCAACTTCTGTTGCACTTTTTTTCCTATACTTTTCCTTTTTCTTCTGGTCTTTGAGCATCTCCACATTGTAGTCCTTACTTTTCTCCAACCCAGCCCTTCTGGCTTTTACTGCAATCCTTTCCAAGGTTTTGATTCTTACCAAAATATGGTCTGAGTCAATATCGGCTCCTCGGGGGCTAATCACATCCAAAATATCTGAGGCATGCCATCCATTTATCAGTACATGATCTATTTGATTTCTCGTCAATCCATCTGGTGATATCCAAGTCTCCTTATGAATGTATTTGTGTGGGAAAGACATGCTTTTAATCACTAGTCCTAGCTAAAAGCAAATTCAATCAGTTTCTAACCATTGTTATTTGACTCCAGGTGTTTACCATGAAGACCTACCAATGTTTGGTTCTCTTTTTCTTTACCTACTTTGGCATTACAATCCCCCAGTATAATTTTGACATCATACTTTGGCGGCTTATCATATACTTGCTCCAGTTTCTCATACAATTCTTCTTTCTCTTCTTCAGCTGCATCTTCCATTGGGGCATGCACACTAATCAGTGAGAAGTTGGAGAATTTTCCCTTCAGCCTCAATCGACATAATCTGGGGTTTATTGTTTCCTATTCCACCATGGCATGACTGATGGACTTCTTTACCATAAAACCTGTTCCCAATCTATTTTCTTCTTCCCCGCTATTGATCAAGGAGATCAACCACCTCTGTTTGCTTCCATCTTATCTCTTGCTCTGCTGCAACATCAATTCAGTACCTCAGTAATTCCTCCTTGAGCTTCGTACTGGTTCCCGCCTGAAAGATACTTCTTACGTTCCCTGTTCCGATATACCAAAATTGTTGCCATTTGACATGCCTTGGTTGTCGTAAGTTTGAGACAGCATGGTTCTCTCTGTGAATTGGTTGCTGAACAATGAGTTTTTTTCCGATATGGGGTTGTTAGCCCCATGATCAACCCCCAACCTGGAGGATCTGGATTTGTATTGGGTTTACTCCCTTAAGGAGACTTTCTTCACCATGCCTCTAGAGCTCTCCCTGCCCTATGCCATAGGGCATTGAAAAAGACAAGGAAAAAGGATAGGCTTAGGATAGGATAAGACAGGAAACAGGATTGATAGTTTGTTGTGGGACACACTTTGTCTGGCTCCTTCCCTTTGGCCTGTCCAGCATGGGTGACCCTGCTGGCAGCTACGCTACCGCCGGCATAGCCCTCCGGATCGAGAGCACGTAAACCCCCTTGCCTACATGGACAATGCTGTGTTAAGGCAGTGTCCCCTGAGAAGGAATGTGCGACACTATCAGTTAGAATGATTAACAGAGCCTATACAATTTTGTGCCAGTACATAAATAGACATTCAGTTCTTAAGCACATTTCCACTGTTAACTTTTCAATTTGTTTCCTTGTTAGTGACATAATTTGTGTATCATGATACAAAAAATTATGAATGATTTAGGACTTTTTAAGGCAATTGACTGCTGAAACTGTGAAATGGAATTTGCACAAATCTGCACACCAATACTCAATTTAGAAATTTCTATGATGCCAAAATTAAATCTTAATGGAGGCATATGTTTCATGCACAAAGTAATTAAACTCAATAAATGCTTGTGTGTTGCAGTGAAATAAATAAATAATGGTAAAATACACTGGAAACAGTGGGATTCTAAAACAGTGACATGCATGATTATATTGAAATGTCATTAATATAGAAACAAATCATGGTTTCACAAACATCTACACTAATATTTCACTTGCAGTTTGATAAAAGAACCAAAGTGAACTCAAGGAATAAATAAATATCAAGTAATTCAAAAAGTTAGTAACAAGCATAGAAACTTTACAACAGATTTTGCTTCTTTGGCAGAACCAACTCCAGTGCAATCTTCTTCACCTCAGTGCCTGATGGTCTCTTTATGCCCTTCTTTGTGTGAATGTGCTTCTTTTTTGTTGGAAAAGGAAGCCTCTGAGGTTCAATTTTTTTGTTAGCTGGTTCTATGGATTTGGAAGTGGAAATGGAAAGAGCAGCAGAGTTTGTCAAATGTAAATCTTCTGCATCTTTACTACAAACTTCAGCACAGAAATAAATTTTTTTAATGCTTGTAATCCTTCTGAGATTCAATTGAGTTTACAGTTCTTGTGAAATTTTCAATATCCATCATTTTTTCTGTCTGCAAATTGGTCTTGTCTTTCAATATAGTGCACAACTTATCTTGTAGGATAATTTTCTCTTCTTGTAAACTTTCTGCATCCTTTTTTGAGTAAATGCAGAGTCCTGATGTTAAGTTGCATCACTGACTTTAATGGACTGACAAACAAGATTTATATGTTTGCACATATTCCAAGCTATCACTGTATCAGTACAAGTGCAATGGAAACTGTGTAAGCAAGCATTACAATCAATGCATCGTAGGTTACAGCTACATTCAGTTTTCTGCACTGAAACAACATACAGTTCAGCTGACTTCTCTGACATCATTGTTGTTGTTTGTTGTTGTTGTGGTCTTCAGTCCTGAGACTGGTTTGATGCAGCTCTCCGTGCTACTCTATCCTGTGCAAGCTTCTTCATCTCCCAGTACCTACTGCAACCTACATCCTTCTGAATCTGCTTAGTGTATTCATCTCTTGGTCGCCCTCTACGATTTTTACCCTCCACGCTGCCCTCCAATACTAACTTCATGATCCCTTGACGCTTCAGAACATGTCCTACCAACCGATCCCTTCTTCTAGTCAAGTTGTGCCACAAACTCCTCTTCTCCCCAATTCTGTTCAATACCTCCTCATTAGTTATGTGATCTACCCATCTCATCTTCAGCGTTCTCTAGCATCACATTTCAAAAGCTTCTATTCTCTTCTTGTCCAAACTATTTATCGTCCATGTTTCACTTCCATACATGGCTACACTCCATACAAATACTTTCAGAAACAACTTCCTGACACTTAAGTCTATATTCGATGTTAACAAATTTCTCTTCTTCAGAAACGCTTTTGTTGCCATTGCCAGTCTACATTTTATATCCTCTCTACTTCGACCATCATCAGTTATTTTGCTCCCCAAATAGCAAAACTCCTTTACTACTTTAAGTGTCTCATTTCCTAATCTAATTCCCTCAGCGGCACCCGACTTAATTTGACTACATTCCATTATCCTCGTTTTGCTTTTGTTGATGTTCATCTTATATCCTCCTTTCAAGACACTATCCATTCCCTTCAGCTGCTCCTCCAGGTCCTTTGTTGTCTCTGACAGAATTACAATGTCATCGGCGAACCTCAAAGTTTTTATTTCTTCTCCATGAATTTTAATACCTACTCCGAATTTTTCTTTTGTTTCCTTTACTGCTTGCTCTATATACAGATTAAATAACATCGGGGACAGGCTACAACCCTTTCTCACTCCCTTTCCAACCACTGCTTCTCTTTCATGTCCCTCGACCCTTATAACTGCCATCTGGTTTCTGTACAAATTGTAAATAGCCTTTCGCTCCCTGTATTTTACTCCTGCCACCTTCAGAATTTGAAAGAGAGTATTCCAGTCAACATTGTCAAAATCTTTCTCTAAGTCTACAAATGCTAGAAATGTAGGTTTGCCTTTCCTTAATCTAGCTTCTAAGATAACTCGTAGGGTCAGTATTGCTCACGTGTTCCAACCTATCTATGGAATCCAAACTGATCTCCCCCGAGGTCGGCTTCTACTAGTTTTTCCATTTGTCTGTAAAGAATTCGTGTTAGTATTTTCAGCCGTGACTTATTAAACTGATAGTTCGGTAATTTTCACATCTGTCAACACCTGCTTTCTTTGGGATTGGAATTATTATATTATTCTTGAAGTCTGAAGGTATTTCACCTGTCTCATACATCTTGCTCACCAGATGGTAGAGTTTTGTCAGGACTGGCTCTCCCAAGACTGTCAGTAGTTCTAATGGAATGTTGTCTACTCCTGGGGCCTTGTTTCGACTTAGATATTTCAGTGCTCTGTCAAACTCTTCACACAATATCGTATCTCCCATTTCATCTTCATCTACATCCTATTCCATTTCCATAATATTTTCCTCAAGTACAACGTCCTTGTATAGGCCCTCTACATACTCCTTTCACCTTTCTGTTTCCCTTCTTTG
The DNA here is from genome assembly GCF_023864345.2 of Schistocerca serialis cubense. Classification (NCBI taxonomy): domain Eukaryota; kingdom Metazoa; phylum Arthropoda; class Insecta; order Orthoptera; family Acrididae; genus Schistocerca; species Schistocerca serialis. The sequence continues at coordinate 211,604,572 of NC_064646.1, read as the reverse complement.
CTTAGAACTGGGTTTCCATCTGAGCTCTTGATATTCATACAAGTGGTTCTCTTTTCTCCAAAGGTCTCTTTAATTTTCCTGTAGGCAGTATCTACACTCCTGGAAATTGAAATAAGAACACCGTGAATTCATTGTCCCAGGAAGGGGAAACTTTATTGACACATTCCTGGGGTCAGATACATCACATGATCACACTGACAGAACCACAGGCACATAGACACAGGCAACAGAGCATGCACAATGTCGGCACTAGTACAGTGTATATCCACCTTTCGCAGCAATGCAGGCTGCTATTCTCCCATGGAGACGATCGTAGAGATGCTGGATGTAGTCCTGTGGAACGGCTTGCCATGCCATTTCCACCTGGCGCCTCAGTTGGACCAGCGTTCGTGCTGGACGTGCAGACCGCGTGAGACGACGCTTCATCCAGTCCCAAACATGCTCAATGGGGGACAGATCCGGAGATCTTGCTGGCCAGGGTAGTTGACTTACACCTTCTAGAGCACGTTGGGTGGCACGGGATACATGCGGACGTGCATTGTCCTGTTGGAACAGCAAGTTCCCTTGCCGGTCTAGGAATGGTAGAACGATGGGTTCGATGACGGTTTGGATGTACCGTGCACTATTCAGTGTCCCCTCGACGATCACCAGTGGTGTACGGCGAGTGTAGGAGATCGCTCCCCACACCATGATGCCGGGTGTTGGCCCTGTGTGCCTCGGTCGTATGCAGTCCTGATTGTGGCGCTCACCTGCACGGCGCCAAACACGCATACGACCATCATTGGCACCAAGGCAGAAGCGACTCTCATCGCTGAAGACGACACGTCTCCATTCGTCCCTCCATTCACGCCTGTCGCGACACCACTGGAGGCGGGCTGCACGATGTTGGGGCAAGAGCGGAAGACGGCCTAACGGTGTGCGGGACCGTAGCCCAGCTTCATGGAGACGGTTGCGAATGGTCCTCGCCGATACCCCAGGAGCAACAGTGTCCCTAATTTGCTGGGAAGTGGCGGTGCGGTCCCCTACGGCACTGCGTAGGATCCTACGCTCTTGGCGTGCATCCGTGCGTCGCTGCGGTCCGGTCCCAGGTCGACGGGCACGTGCACCTTCCGCCGACCACTGGCGACAACATCGATGTACTGTGAAGACCTCACGCCCCACGTGTTGAGCAATTCGGCGGTACGTCCACCCGGCCTCCCGCATGCCCACTATAAGCCCTCGCTCAAAATCCGTCAACTGCACATACGGTTCACGTCCACGCTGTCGCGGCATGCTACCAGTGTTAAAGACTGCGATGGAGCTCCGTATGTCACGGCAAACTGGCTGACACTGACGGCAGCGGTGCACAAATGCTGCGCAGCTAGCGCCATTCGACGGCCAACACCGCGGTTCCTGGTGTGTCCGCTGTGCCGTGCGTGTGATCATTGCTTGTACAGCCCTCTCGCAATGTCCGGAGCAAGTATGGTGGGTCTGACACACCGGTGTCAATGTGTTCTTTTTTCCATTTCCAGGAGTGTATCTTACCCCTAGTGAGATAAGACTCTACATCCTTACATTTGTCCTCTAGCCATGCCTGCTTAGCCATTTTGCACATCTTGTCGATCTCATTTTTGAGACGTTTGTATTCCTTTTTTGCCTCCTTCATTTACTGCATTTTTATATTTTCTCCTTTCATCATTTAAATTCAATATTTCTTCTACTACGCAAGGATTTCTACTAGCCCTTGTCTTTTTACCTACTTGATCGTCTGCTGCCTTCACTACTTCATCCCTCAGAGCCACCCATTCTTCTTCTACTGTATTTACTTCCCCCATTCCTGTCAATTGTTCCCTTATGCTCTCCCTGAAACTCTGTACAACCTCTGGTGTAGTCAGTTTATCCAGGTCCCATCTCCTTAAATTCCCACCTTTTTGCAGTTTCTGCAGTTTTAATCTACAGTTCATAACCAATAGATTGTGGTCAGAGTCCACATCTGCCCCTGGAAATGTCTTACAATTTAAAACCTGGTTCCTAAATCTCTGTCTTACCTTTACATAATCTATCTGAAACCTGTCAGTATTTCCAGGCTTCTTCCATGTATACAACCTTCTTTTATGATTCTGGAACCAAGTGTTAGCTATGATTAAGTTGTGCTCTGTGCAAAATTCTACCAGACGGCTTCCTCTTTCGTTTCTTACCCCCAGTCCATATTCACCTACTACGTTTCCTTCTCTCCCTTTTCCTACTACCGAATTCCAGTCACCCATGACTATTAAATTTTCATCACCCTTCACTATCTGAATAATTTCTTTTATTTCATCATACATTTCTTCGATTTCTTTGTCATCTGCAGAGCTAGTTGGCATGTAAACTTGTACTATTGTAATAGGCGTGGGGTTCGTATCTATCTTGGCCACAATAAAGCATTCACTATGCTGTTTGTAGTAGCTTACCCACACTCCTATTTTTTTTATTCATTATTAAACCTACTCCTGCATTACCCCTATTTGATTTTGTATTTATAACCCTGTATTCGCCTGACCAAAAGTCTTGTTCCTCCTGCCACTGAACTTCACTAATTCCCACTATATCTAACTTTAACCTATCCATTTCCCTTTTTAAATTTTCTAATCTACCTGCCCGATTAAGGGATCTGACATTCCACGCTCCGATCCGTAGAACGCCAGTTTTCTTTCTCCTGATAACGACATCCTCTTGAGTAGTCCCCTCCCGGAGATCCAAATGGGGGACTATTTTACCTCCAGAATATTTTACCCAAGAGGACACCATCATCATTTAACCATACAGTAAAGCTTCATCTGACATCACATTCCAATAATCACTTTCTACCTTGCAGACAGGATTTTCAGACATCTCTTTAGACCACTGATGTCTCAGTATTAAAGCAGATGGTTTCTTTGTAGTTTTGCCTCAGTGAACAACAATAAGTCTATCAGATAACATATCCCTCAAGAACTTCATCAAAGCATGAATGCCCTTGTCCAGTCTTTTAACCTTTTTGTCTTTAAGTTTTTTATCCATATTTTCAAGAGCCATATTTGCATTTATGCCAGTATGCATTCTGTAGCAATGAGCCCATTTTGAAGCACCCTGAAAAAACTTTTCATTATGTTTTGCAAAATTTACTGTCAGGTCACTGGCATAAAGTTTGTCCAGTAAATTTTTTGCCATGATTTTGAATGAAAAATGGTCTCTCTCATATGACACTTTCATTTTTTTTATAAACCTCAACCTGCATGTCTTTTTCTTTTATTTTACTTAAATTTCGTCTCCAAGCACAATCTACATGCCAACTGCAATACAGTTGTTTAGTTGTACTCTATGGTTGTAAGGACATCCATGCATTAAAAAATCTTTCTGCCATGTCAGACATCAACCATTTAGGCTTCAACTCAGAATCCAAGCAGAAAATTATTGTCTTATAAGAAAGGTCCATAATTACTGTATCACCTCTGTCTGAAAACATGAAAGCACAAGAGAATCCATTGTGCATGTCATCATAATGTGAAAAACAAAAGTAAAAGATGTAAGCATTCAGTCCTTGGGTCCCATCAATACAAAGACAGTCATTTCCAAACCTTGAAAGCAACTGAAGTTGCGTGTCATTTGAAATTACAAGGCAAAAGTCTTCTGTTTTGAGATGTGGGACTTGAGGCTTGTGCAGACGAATAATATTTGGAGTATGTTTCGTTTGATTTACCCACACATCAACACTGACATAATCATTACTGTGAAACACAGCACCACTATTTAAATTGTACTGTTGGAAATGTTATGCAAATCCTACCTGTTTTTAAGAGCAAACAACTTACTTCATTACCAGCCACAGAATCAAGAATACTATCAAGAATACATCCAGAGGCATTTTCATTTCTGTTTGTGATGCAATTTTATGTTTATCATCCTCTGAAAGATTCCTTCTTGCAACATCAAAACTGGGACCAACATGGTTGGCTATAAATTCAACTGATGTATTTTCAGTTTGTGTTATCTTCACGGATGGGCAGTGGGCATCTATTTTATTGAACCCAATACTTTCATTGCCCTAGAGTTTGCTCCTTCTGAACTAAAATGCCCATCATGATGACAATACAGATGTGTAACAGTTGCTCCATATATATTTCTCCTGGATGAGAGGCATTTTACATAAATCAATTTGGTCTCACATTCCAAATTTTTCTTCCACTCACAGAACCGATCCATACCTGGAAACAGGTAACACTTTTTCTCCAGTTCAGTCTTGTGAGTTACGACGAAATGTTCACCCATTGTTCTCCGCAGTCCTTTGTAATTACGCTGTGGACAAATTAGATGCAATGGCCATGTCTTTTTAACACTTATTTTCATGCAAATTTTTTGTGCCACTCCAGGGCAAACAAATCTCTGAAGCACTTGTTACAGATGTCACAAGTGTATTCTACTTTTGGTTTGTGCTTTCGGATAAGATTCAGATGCTCCCTGGTTCAAGAAATTCATCACACTTCACACATGTCATATTGTGCAAAAGTTAATTTATTTGGAAAATAATGCTACTCATGCAACTATTAGCAAATATTTTCCTGTGACTAATAAATGGTGCGCTAAACAGTTGTGACCTCACACTCATCCAAAGCAGTTAGACTTTATGAAGTATAGCATAGTCTTCATCCTAAAGGCTTTGATACATTTTGCTGTTGGCGGACACCTATTATCAGTAGTGCAGGGCCACTATGGGAGAGATAGGGGCATCAATGTGGTGTTGGGGGGTGCAGCCGGCTGCTGGCGGTGTGATAGTTGTGTAAGGCATAGGCTGTTGGGGGAGATGGATGGGCAGCCGCGTGAGTGTCCTGGGTGTTGGTGATGATGGCACCTGTGTGTTGACGCCCAGTGGGTCAGAGGCAGCACTGGCGTAGCAAATGGGTTTTCTGTGGTGCCCTGGATATGAGGTGGTAGGCAGGTGTCTTGGGGCCATTGTTGGTGGAGGTTCTTGGTTCGATATTGGTGGTAGTGACATTGGTGTCAGTGGTGTCAATGCCATTAGTGCCATCATGGGGGGCTGGCATTGACAGCAGTGCTGGCATCAGTATGCGCCAGTCGGATGTTGACAAACATGGTGGGTGAGCTGGGAAGTTTTAGATCGGGCAGTATATAGGCGGGCTTCAGCCTATAGATTGAATGAATGCTGGTAGAGATGACATGGAGATGCAGGGTAAACATATTGGAATCCCACTTCAGGGCTTGGTGTGGATGAAGCAGTAACTAGTGAGCATTGATGCGCACCATAATGAGTGTGCATGAGGTGAGATTGCTGTGGATGAATATCCTGTGTTCGCAATGGCACTGGGGTGGGGTGGGTCACAGGTGGGTCATGCAGTCCTGCAAGCTGGCTTGAATTCAGGCAGGCTGTCATTTGTGGGCAAGTCTGGAGAAGCTGTTCCACCTTGCTGTTGGTGGCAAGGTAGAAGCTTGACGTCAGGTGCAGGTCAGTGCTACAGAGGTGTATCAGTGCCTGGAAAAGGGGTGATGTAAATTGGTACTCGTGGTCAGTTATGATGTGGTGTGGGCAGGCGAAATGGACAGTCCACTTGGAGTCAAAAGCATCAGCTACCATGGCGGTAGATAAGTCTAGTATCAGCATTGCCACAGGCCAGCCTGTATATCTGTCCACCATGGTAAGGAGATAGTGGCAGTCATCAGATGGTGATAGAAGGCTGACGATGTCCACTTGAATGTGAGTGAAATGATACCACACATTTGGGAAAGTGGCTTTGAGGGTGTGTATGTGGCTGCAGACCTTGGTGTGCTGATAGACAAGGCAGGTGCAGGCCCAAGTCCTGCAGTTCCCCTGAATACATGGCCACATGAAGCACTGTATTACAAGAGCAACAGTTGCATGCATGGTGGTGTGTGTCAGGTTGTGCAACCAGTCAAATGTGGCATTTATGGAATGCAGTGGGGAGGAATGGGTGTGCAGTGGGGAGGAATGGGTGTGGTGAGCCAGTGGATACATTGCAGGAGATACTGCTGTTTGAGCCATGTGTAAATTTTGGTTGGAGGCAGAGTCCAGAAGCAACACCCAGACTTAGGCAGGAGGGTTCCAGGTCATGATCTGGGGTGCATCATAGCCCAGGGAAGAGGCAACAGCACAGGTAGGGCTGAGGCAGTTGGTGACAACATTGTCAATTCCAGGTGATGTGATGTATATCAGTTGTAAATTCAGAGGTGAATGACAGCTGCCGGAATGGACGTGAGGAGCACTGGTCACAGTCTTTTGCAAGGGCAAACATGATGGGCTTGTGGTTGGTAACAACTGTGAAGTGATGGGCCTCCACCAGTGGTCAAAAGTATTTAATTCCCTTGTAGATGGTAAGGAGATCTCTACCATATGTGCTCCAGTGTCATTGTGTGGCAAAAGGCTTGCTGGAGAAGTAAGCAAGTGACTGCCAGGTGTTGCTGGTGTATTGCTGCAGAACAGTGCTGTTAGCAATCTAGCTGCCATCACCACATCGGCAGTTGGGGTGTTGGAAGTAGTTTAACATACAGAGGAAATGATGGAGGTCTTGGAATATCTCTGGGCACGGGAATTTGAGGGTAGCTTGCACCTTGTCAGGTAGGGGATGTGTACTGGTGGCAGGTAGGAACACCACCTCACTGGCACTGAGAACACACTTCGCTCTGTTGACAATGATGCCAGCATCCTGGAGGGGGTCAAAAATGTTGCAGTGATGCTCATGGTGTTCCTCAGGTGTTGCAGAGAAAAACAAGTACATTGTCCAAAAGGCAAAACAGCATGGCAAGCTTTGTAAGATGCTGTCCATGAAAGGCTACCATGTTTGGGCAGCATTAGAGGGGCTGAAGGTATGAAAGTGTTCTCATAGAGACCAAGGGATGTGATGATAGCAGTTGTCTGGATGTCCTTGGGTGCATCCAGAATCCAGGTGAAAGCCGTGGCGCAGTCGACTGTGCCAAAAATTGTAGCTCCAAGCCAGTGTGTTGTAGCGGTGTAAGAATGGGTACCAGTGGGGGATCATGCAAGTGGTTAGTTTTGAGTAAATTCTGCATGACCACCAGGGACAATCTTCCTTATTGGCAAGGTGAAGGGCAAACGCCCACAGGCCCTTCAAAGGATGCTGCATGCCAGCAGAAAGCAGCTAGTTAAACTTGGCCTTGGTAATCTTGAGTTTGTGTGGTGCTAGGGGCCATGGCTAGCAGAAGATAGGCAGTCTGGGGTGAAGTCAGTATAGTGGATAGTTGAATGACAGATCTCCCAAAGTGTATTCAGCAGATGTGTGAGTGCAGGAAATTGTGTTAGGAGGTCAGCATGTAGGCTGGAATATGCCTTTTTTTTTTTTTTTTTTTTTTTTTTTAAAGAAAAAAAAAGAAACATCAAAACGGGTGGTGCACTTTGTTGATTTTCCCATATCACTGTCAGTGAGGTGTTGGCCAGCAGTGTTAGGAAGCAGATGGTAGTGCCGATGAAATCCACTCCGATAATGGGAACGGTGGTGTCAGTGACAACTAAAGTCCGCAAGGGGGCTACTGTTGCAGGCTGAGGTCTAGAACGTGGCAATGTGTGTCATAGTTGATGATGGTAGAGCTATTTGCTTCTGTTAGGAGGATGGCTAAGGTCATGCCCAAGGTCCCATACAAGACACCTCAGAAAGACAGACAACTCAGAGCTAGTGTCCCTCAGGAACAGTGTGGTGGAGTTAGCATCACAGATGACCATGCACTCGGAGACTGAGGAGCAGCTAGGTGTGCCAAATCCTAGTGGCTGTTTGCATTTGTGTGTCAAGAGCGGGGTCCCCTGCAGTTCACAACATCTGGGCTGAAATGCTCGCGGCGCTATCAAAGGCAAGCCTTATCATGAAAGCTGTCAGCAGGCCGGCTGGAGCTGCAGTGGTGGCAGCTGTCATTGTGTCAGCAGCTGGTGCAGTGCAGATTGCGGTGGTCGAAATTGAGGTGGGCTGTGGTTGCCTGCAGCATTGTCATTTCAGCACTGAGGCAGATGAACATGTCATGTACTCCTGGCTGCTGGGGCTGTGCTGCAGGCCAGCAGAGAGTGGAGTGGCTGGTGATGTCATGAGCAACTGGGCTGTGCTTGTGGTGGGGAGGGTTATAAAGGCACATTTGCATGCCGAGCGTGAGTTTCCGCGGAAACGCGAAATATTAATTAAATAAATAATCAGTGACAAATAAATAAAGCCTATGGCACACAACTGCAGCGCTGTGTCGCTGATAAAACAAAAGCACAATTACATTACTCTTATGTTTGATTAAGAAAAAGAGAGCTCTGGTAGAAGTGGTGCGAGAAGCACGTATTTTATTTTATTGTCTGGCACACCGCCATATTTCATGTTATAGAAGAATACTGCGAGTTGCAACCACACTAGGCACTCGATTCTGTAAAGAATTATATTTATAAAAGTAAGTAGGATTATGAACTGTAGGCTTATTCATTGAATATATCTGATTTAACTAACTGTGTAACTTTTTTATGTTTAGTAGACAATCACCTCTGTACGACGTATTGGCATGGCTGGCAAATTATTGTAATATTGAGATTTAGATTATGAGTCCGCACCTACCGCAGCAGTCTTTGGAATCGATTTAATTACGAAGTCCGATTATTCAGTTTTATTTCACGGTCAACTACGAGTAACATTGCCTTTACGAAAAAGCCATTGTCAAGCGTCTGATATCGAATAATCAAACGTCCACGTTCCAGATAAGCAAACACAATTGTAATCACAATCACCATCATACAGATAGAATAATCAACATATTTAAAAAATAACAACAACATATATATTTTTTAATTTATTTATTTTATTTATTTTATATTGGCGACTGCGTGTCGGACTTGTTATTTTGTCATTTGTTACATTGTTCTCTTTGTTTCATGTAAAAAATCAACTTTCTGGACCTGGACGTCAATGTATGAGAGATAACAAAATCTGAAGATATTTTCCAATTCTGAAATTTTGCGGGAAGACGCAATGAAACTTCCAGCAAAATAAGGTAAGACGCAGCATCTTTGCATTAGCAGGCTTGACCAGACGTATAATTCAGTGTATTAGCTTTTCAGTAAATTCTGTAGTGTTTCTTTTCCGCATAACAGTTTCAGTGATAAATTTCATTCTCAGTACTTTTCCCTAAACAATAACGTATGCAACAATACCAATACACGAGTGTACAATATGGCCGACTTCTGTACGATATCATGTAACATGGCCAGCAGCCATTACCAATAATCTCAAATTCAGTTTATATTTTTAAATTAACAGACAGCCATTGTTGCTACGAGCGATTCATGCTCAACTACATTTTATTTTAAAATCAGTGTCAAAAATTTTCTTGAAACATATATCACGTGTGGCATGGTAATAACTAGAAAACAATACGCAAAAATGGAACAGCAAGGACGTACTATTCAGGCGCAATCCGACTCGGACGTGAGACAAGTGTTAGAAAATGACTTTACGACAGCAACCGGTAGTGACGATTCATCAAACATTGACGCAAGTGTTGACGAAAATTTTGACAATAGGCCGTCCACTACAAAAATTTCAAAATCTCAATCAGAGCCCATGTTAATGCATGACGTCACGTCTAATGACGCGGCGGGGGCAGAGACCTTGCAAACGGTAAACATTGCCGACATGTTACAAATGCTAATGAAACAAAACGCAGAAAATATGGCAACCATAAGGAAACAGAACGCCGAAAACATGGCAACCTTAAAGGCACAATTAGAGACACAAAATGAACAGTTAAAAACACAAAATGACGAAATCAAATCTGATCTCATAGCAATCAAGATAGGTAATGACACTTTGTGTAAACGTGTGGAACTTATAGACGCCACACTGACCAAACAGATGACTGAACTCAGTACTAAATTTTCCCAGCTCAATACGAGACAAGAAAAGACTACAACTGACGTAGCACTTTTACAGACACAAGTAAAAAACCTTAATGTCACGTGTGAAGTTCTTACTGAACAAATTCAAACATATCCTTCAGTACATGACAGCCTTGAAAAACGAATTACTGACGTACAGAATAAATTTGACAATGTTGAACAACACCTGACTGACATCTTACAATCAGATGCCACAGCTCATTTTCAAAATGTTAATAAAGAATTTCATGATTGGGTTGAGAACAAAGACAAACATTTTGATAGATGCTTACGTGAAAATTTACCAACAATTGTGCACGACTCCGTAGCGCAATACATTACTAATAACAAACAGCTGATCAGTGACGCAGTACAATCCTTCACTGCACCCATCAGACAATTCACCGATCAACTACAGTCTGAATGTAACGAAAATATCAGTCAAAATGTACAGTTCAGAAACCAATATACATTCGAGTATGATTGACACATTACGCACAAATACGAAACAAACATCACAGAAACATAATAAAAAGAAAACAAAAATTCGAGGTAGGAATGCTTGTACTACTTCGTACTCATCATAAATCTGTAGCACTTAAACGACGCAACGCTAAGTGGCGTCTGCTATATGAAGGACCTTATATAATTGTTAACATACCGCATCCTGGTGCGTATCTGTTACAACATCCTAGAACTAACAAAATTATTGGGCTATACGCACACCGGGATCTTAGAGCATTTCATGCTGAATAATGTCAAGGTGATACCCATCAAAATATTGCTAAGCAACTCGAAAAACTCTGTTGTTACAACACAGATAATAAGTAGTATAGAGATTTTCATTTCAGCGGTTCCAGTGACGCAGATGAAGACAGAAGAACTCTTCTTTCAGCGCGCGCCTCCACCTGAAAGACGGAATATTAAAGTAAAATTTATGATTACGTAGCAGTGGATGACATATTAATTTTTCACGGAACATTTGTTACTGAAGGTACCACTGACTTGGTGTGACACCTGACGAACTGACAGACGTCATCTGTGAAGCGATCTTTTACTTTGAGAAATAGATTAGACGCACATCTCTCAACACGAAAAGCATCTATCAGTAGTCAAGGCCACACAGACACTCTACACACACGCACAAAACGCGAGGAATCGAACATTTTCTCTCTATTACTATTTTGAATATTTACTGAGAGTGAAAACGCCTGGTCTTGCCTACTGATGTAATGAATGTTGTGTCTAACCTATCTTAATTTCAGATGACATCACAAAAAACATCGATAATATCCCAGCAAAACCGCTAAAGAGGATGTAAATATCTGCAATTCATGAAATCAAATGTGACACAATGTAATAACCTATAGCGATGTAATGATGATGTAAACATGTTTATGTGCAACTATATTATGTTTATGCTAAGAAAATATGTGACGTGTGTATGTATAATTACTTATTTTTTTAACTGATGTATAGTGTAACTGTTACTATGTAAAAATTTGAACAAAACGAGTGCCAAAAAGACATTGCATAGTGAACCACTGTTCACGGACATTAACGAACATTACTAACTCTGCAACTACGTGGAAACCTATGTGAAAGAAACTGTTAATGCCATTCATTATGCAGTGAATCAATGTAAACGCGATGAACGATTTCCTTGATTAATAACTACGAACATTTAGGTGAGCTATATTCAGCAAAAAACTGAAAATGTGAAGTGCATAATTCGTGCATCGTCTAGTGACATTACTACAGTACCCAACTTCAAGATGTTAACTGGATTAAATGGACACAAAGTGCCTGTCCAGAAAACAACACGACGGGTGGAAGAATTTTGGTTGGAACTTCAGGGAATGAAATGTTCTCGAAATGTGACGGACACTCTTACCTGGACTGTCCAAGGATCGACGCCAGCTATGTGCCGTCCGAGGTTCTGCAGCCAAGCTTCCACGGAATGTAAAAAACGAACTGCACGTGGACCAATTACTCGACGGGTCACGTCTGATCTGTAATAAGCAATGCTTTTAGTCACAACGAACTGCATCAATACGACTATAATGGAAATGGGAAATGGACACGCTTATGTATTAATCACGTTGTTATACAACGATGTTACGGTGATAAAAAAAAAAAAAAAACTTTACCACGACGATACTAACCTGTAAAAAAATTATTGTGCAGCGGATGAATATGAACTGTAATAACGACACGATGTGTATAGGTCAACGCACCTGAAAAATACGGACATTTTTCTTTGAAGTATTTCAAAACAATACTATGTAACTAAGAACATTCAACAATCTAAGTTGTATTGTGTTATAACAAATATTGTAAATTTAAAACTAAGTTACCTGTCATAGAATATAGTCTTCATATGTAATCTTGGTTGAATATTTTCTTTGTGCAACGACTGAAAAACGCGCGCACACGAACAATGTGAACTGCAATTCTGTGCCGCGTGATCTAACTGTACGATATAACGGCAGTGCCGCAGTTACACAGACGCTTCTGCGCATGCGCGCACTCTATCTGCCAACATAAGAACTTTTACGGCGCACCCGCGTCATTCAAATTTTGTATATAATGTGTAATGTAAGTCACGTAAATAGTTGTAGATAACTTAGATTTTCTTGTGCCTTTAGGTGAATTGCTCGCCTGCAGGTGTGTCCTTTCGCCTCGCAATTCAGGGGGCAATATAAAGGCACATTTGCATGCCGAGCGTGAGTTTCCGCGGAAACGCGAAATATTAATTAAATAAATAATCAGTGACAAATAAATAAAGCCTATGGCACACAACTGCAGCGCTGTGTCGCTGATAAAACAAAAGCACAATTACGTTACTCTTATGTTTGATTAAGAAAAAGAGAGCTCTGGTAGAAGTGGTGCGAGAAGCACGTATTTTATTTTATTGTCTGGCACACCGCCATATTTCATGTTATAGAAGAATACTGCGAGTTGCAACCACACTAGGCACTCGATTCTGTAAAGAATTATATTTATAAAAGTAAGTAGGATTATGAACTGTAGGCTTATTCATTGAATATATCTGATTTAACTAACTGTGTAACTTTTTTATGTTTAGTAGACAATCACCTCTGTACGACGTATTGGCATGGCTGGCAAATTATTGTAATATTGAGATTTAGATTATGAGTCCGCACCTACCACAGCAGTCTTTGGAATCGATTTAATTACGAAGTCCGATTATTCAGTTTTATTTCACGGTCAGCTACGAGTAACATTGCCTTTACGAAAAAGCCATTGTCAAGCGTCTGATATCGAATAATCAAACGTCCACGTTCCAGATAAGCAAACACAATTGCAATCACAATCACCATCATACAGATAGAATAATCAACATATTTAAAAAATAACAACAACATATATATTTTTTAATTTATTTATTTTATGGCACATTTGCATGCCGAGCGTGAGTTTCCGCGGAAACTCACGCTCGGCATGCAAATGTGCCTTTATAGGGTGGCATAATGGTCATTTGACTGTGCTGGGTGGGGCATGCAGTGGCGGTGGCAGGCAGGAAGGCCAGCATCTCTTGCAAGCTGTCTGCATGGTTAGTGGCGTGGTCTGTATCGGGGTGAGGAGGTGAGCCAGTCAGATGTTATATGGGAAACCATCAGAGACCATGTATGGCTCCGTCAGGCTTCAGAGATGATGCATAAATTTCAAGCATTGCCAGTCCCTATACTGCTCAAGGAAAAAGAGGACCCAGATGTGCTGCATCTCAAACAACATGAGTTGTGTAACGAAGTGACACCTGAGTGTCTCTAGCTGTTGGTGGAAGGGGTGACAAGATGATTGGTGGAAGGGGTGACAAGATGACATCATGAATCGCTGTCAAATATGTCTGCTTGAACTGGCTGATTACCATAGTTAACTTGGTAGCTTTAAGGTGATGCCACAGCTGGTTAACATGGCATCCACAGAGGAAAACCACAGACACTGGACTCTGTGATTAAAGGGTGGCAAGTGGGCTGTGGCACAGGCAGACGCAGTGGTGAAGGCAGGCGGATGATTGGTCATCAATTGCTTTGGGGCCATTTTGGATGGCGGCAGTGGCAGTAGCAGCACTTACAATGGCTGGTGGGGGTGTTGGTGTGTAGTCTGCCATCTGGATTTGGGCCAACAGCGGTTGCATCAGCACAAATTGCACACACAGCTCGGTGTTCCAGCATTCCAGCTCCGCAAGGCATATGGCCAGTTTGGTGGTGGTGATGTTGTGAGGTGACGGGGCAGTGGCCACATGTGGCGAGGTGTCGGTTGTACCATTGGTGGAAGCCATGTTGCTAGGTTACACAGGCTATGAACACATGGAACACAGGTCAAGGGAAGTGATGCAAAGCACAGTAGCTGCAGCAGTACGTTAACAAAGCTGCTGGTGGGGTGCACATGTGCACAGGAATGGGGATGTTTGCCTATCAGGATGAGGCAGCCAACGACATGTGAAATTTGAAAATGAAGCTGCCAGATTTTATTGTCAGGCCACTGTTATGGGATCATTTCCCTACCTAATTTACTAAAACTATTACAGTGTAGTAAAGAGTGGCATGCTAGGAGCTGTATAAAGGATTGTTCTACAAATGGATAAAAACAACACTTTTATGAAAAACCAAATTGTTACACCAAAGGGACATGAATTACTCTCACAGATTAACTGCCCTTGCAGGAGCTCACATTGTAAATTCTACCTTGCTAAGTAAAGGTGCATGCCTGCAATCATCTCTCATTGGGAAGTATTGTCAGAAAGATCCGGATTGAAGATCGCACAGCAGTATTCATGTTGTCACCAAGTGAATGGTGGTTGGATTGTTTGTGACTTGAACTTTGTCACTAATCACGTTCCGTAGCTGATGTGGACACAGCAAAGTGTTTGTGAACCTTCAAACTCGACGGTGCATGTCTGAACCACAAATGTGTTGCCAATGCACAACCGGAACAATGCTGACACCAGAAAGAGAAGAGCCAGACTGAGTGAAGCTAGGCTGATGGAAGCCTCGCCAGACCCCGAGCTACTTTCTGTGCATCGGTAGCCAGTAAGCACAGTGTTTGGGTGTCCGGTCAAGTGGCAGAATCATTAGTTTGTGGAGATGTTGGCTTGAGAAAGAAAACTCACTGCCTTAGCAAACGGTCCATCACAAGGTCATTGGCAAAGGATGATGCAGCATAATTTGGACTAATGGTCCTGTTCAGATTTTAAAGTAATATTATAATACACTGATTAGCCAGAACATCATGACCACCTGCTTACTATCAATATAAACTTGTCCAGGCAATAACAGCGTCACCTGGTGAGGAATGACTGCTAATCACACACACACACACACACACACACACACAAACACAAATGCGTGCGCACTTGAGTTTGGCCAAGGACAGATTCAATGGCCTGGAGGCTTGGAACAAGCATTTTGGAAACTACCCAACTTCTCAGGTGTTCGAGGAGTGCTGTGGTGAGTGTCTTCAATACATGATGAAACCAAGGTGAAACCATGTCCAGAGATCATAGGGTTGGGCAGCCAACCACAGTCAATAACCCATGCATGTGCCAATGTTAACACTGTGACTTTAGCAACGACAACTGAAATGGGCATGTGACTATCAGCTCTGGACGTTGGCACAGTGGCAGAGCATTGCATTGTCTGATGAATCCCAATACCTTCATCACCATGCTGATGGGAGGGCGTGAATCTTTTGTCTTCCAGGCAAACAGCTCCTTGACACCTATTCAGTTGGCTGCAGACAAGCTGGTGCCAACTTCATTATGCTCTGGGGATCATTCAAATGGCCATCCATGGATCCAGTGGAGTTCGTGAAAGGCACTATAATGGCCAAGCAGTTCAACACTTCATGACTATCATGTTTCTCAATGGCAGAAGCATTTTTCAACAAGATAATGCACTATGTCACAAGACTAGTGTGTGATGGAGGGGTTCAAGGAATGTAGTGGCAAGTTCCAATTGATGTACTGGCCCCCCAGCTCGCCAGACCTGAACCCAGTCGAACACACCTGGGATGTGACTGAATGTTGTGTCAGAGCTCATCACTTCCCTCCATGGAATTTATGGGTATTAGGTGAGTGAAAGTGAAGAAGAATTAAATGATCTGCTGAACGGAATGAACAGTCTAATGAGTACACAGTATGGTTTGAGAGTAAGTCGGAAAAAGACGAAGGTAATGAGAAGTAGTAGAAATGAGAACAGCGAGAAACTTAACATCAGGATTGATGGTCACGAAGTCAATGAAGTTAAGGAATTCTGCTACCTTGGCAGTAAAATAACCAATGACGGGCGGAGCAAGGAGGACATCAAAAGCACACTCGCTATGGCAAAAAAGACATTTCTGGCCAAGAGAAGTCTACTAATATCAAATACCAGCCTTAATTTGAGGAAGAAATTTCTGAGGATGTATGTCTGGAGTACAGTATTGTAAGGTAGTGAAACATGGACTGTGGGAAAACCGGAACAGAAGAGAATCGAAGCATTTGAGATGTGGTGCTATAGACGAATGTTGAAAATTAGGTGGACTGATAAGGTAAGGAATGAGGAGGTTCTATGCAGAATCGGAGAGGAAAGGAATATGTGGAACACACTGAGAAGGAGAAGGGACAGGATGATAGGACATCTGCTAAGACATGAGAGAATGACTTCCATGGTACTAGAGGGAGCTGTAGAGGGCAAAAACTGTAGAGGAAGACAGAGATTGGAATACGTCAAGCAAATAATTGAGGACGTAGGTTGCAAGTGCTACTCTGAGATGAAGAGGTTAGCACAGGAAAGGAATTCATGGTGGGTCGCAACCATGATGCATTTCCACTGTTATTTGTGCCAAAGGTGGACATGCTGGCTATTAGGTAGGTGGTCATAATGTTAATAGCTGATCAGTGTATAATGTTATTTAGATTTAATAACCTTTTCCAATGGTCTCCCAGAAATACCTACATGGCAGACCATTGTGTCTCTTGAGTTTCGTACAGTGCCAATAATCAATAGTCGATGAGCAATGACACAGGGTTGTTGAAGTACTTGTAAGCAACCATAATGTTGCTGGGCTAGTTTTTAATCCACACAGCATGGGACAGGCAATTTAAAGCAATCTCTGTGCTTGCGCAAATGTAGGTTACATACAACATTAATGGAATGAGACTAGTAATACAAACTGAAGTCCGTATCATGGATGATGACAGTTTGTGCAGGTTAAGGCACAGACAAGGGTTGCATTGTTGCTGGTTCCATGCAACAGTTGCAGTACATGCATACATGTGCTTTTCAGTTGAAGAAAGTGTATATTCTGTAAATTACATCTCTTGCATACTTGTGTAGAATCTGTTATCTACCACTGCCATCAGCAATGACAACTCACAACAATGGAATAAAAATTCACTAAATAACTCGCTGCAGTCACATTTAATGCTGGCATTGGCTACAACATACAGAGCAGAGCACTCGGGATGCTACTGAATGTTATTGACTGCCAAAGAATGCATTATGTAGGTGCACAGAACAATCCTAAACTTGACCACCACCATTCATGACTCCAACTATGGTAAGTCAGAGCGGTCAGTTTGTGTACTTTTTTGATCACGGCAACTTGCATTTGTGGGCTAATAGTGAGTTGTGTAGGTCATCATTCATTTTTGCAACTTTTTCAAAGACTGCAGTAAACTTATTTCAATATGTTGTTATATTTTAATATTTAATCACTATTCAGAGTATAGTTCTGTTTTCTTGTACTGCTGTCACAGACCCAATTACTTGTCAAAATTGTGTGTATGTCAACATAATTGTTAGACATTCTCTGATCTATGTACATACATATACATACCCTGCCTGACATAAATAGTGAGCCACTATAACTGCCCACGTCCTGTTGTGCCAACTCCACTGTAGCTTGAATGGAATTTTAACTTTGTTTTATATGCCCGACTTCTAATTTCACCACCCAAGTCTCCAGGGTTGTGCAGTTATTGCCCAATGACGACATGCAATACAGTTTGTTAAAGCGGAGTTCGCTGTTGTTAATTATGTTTTTAGATTTAATTTTAATACTCGTACAGAGACTCAACGTTCCTTTGTTTAACAGTGCGTCGTCAAAATAAGTATGAAATGCTAATGTCTTTGCAATACATATTGTCGACTATTGAGTTAAAGTTCGTACCTGTTTTGCTATTTTAGAGAAGAGAAACCTTAAGCGCTTCTGCTTCTATAGTCTCAGTATCAAATGTTCACTAATTTCAATTTACTTCCTATCTCAGTTCAGTATTTAACACAAATTATATATCAATGTCATTTCAGAGATATTACGTCGGTTCCACACTAACGGAATAACACGTAATTGTCATTTAACATCATTTTTATTAATAATCCTTTTTCTTATGACGTAAATGTTAATGAATGATCACTATCTAAGAGGAAAGAGGGATTGATCCTAATCATGAGATAACAGCTTTAATGATCCCGCAATCATTAATTAAATAAAAAGTCATGTTCAAGGATGATATGCGAACAACTTTCATTATGTCCGTTTTTACGTATCTGTCAAAACTAATCCTGTCGCCCACAATTCAAATTAACACTGACGTTAACCCCTTTTGTCGGAACATCGAATCGTAACTATTATGTGAAAGTTTATTCTAGTCCCCGAATTAATTCCTTTCAGATACACGCATGACCGAACAGCAGAACAGAACACAAATGACTTGTTTTAACAACCGAACAACGCAATGACGTTACATTACGACAATGTCTGCCCAATGAACATCTCTTTGACTTTATCTTCTATACCCTGATTAATTAAATTATTCCTAATTACCATTTATTCAGCTATTTAACAAAAACATCTAACAAAAAATAAAATAAATTTATCCCAACATAAAAGATCCGTTATATAAGCCCCCCAAATGCTGATGGCTTGAATTCACTTTAAAGGCAGCAGCATTTTACCTCAAAACTATAACGGTTTCTTACTGCCAACCTATAACTTATTTATTTGGAGACATGTTAATGGTAATAGGTATTTGAGGGATTAGGGAACTGTGAGGACCAAGCCTCAAAGGTTTTTCATTTTAGCACAACAGTGCACAAAATGGATATGATGCAATATTATTTTTTACAGGATTTTTACAAAGTTAATTTTTCTTTTACTGATTAAGTTAGCATGTCTTAAATATTCCAGTTAATCTCTATCCTTAAGTAATTTCAAATTGTTCCAAAACAAAGTACATTACAATATCATTTCATGTTAGTAACGACAATTACTGAATAAGTCAGTCTATGATAATTCTTAATCATGTGAGTACAATTTTCTTTTCTGAATTCTGTAGAGTTGCTCGTAGTCTCGCGCGAAGTCATCTCGTCTTCTTCAGATATCTGCCATCATGCAGCCAGCTG
Source organism: Schistocerca serialis cubense (assembly GCF_023864345.2). Classification (NCBI taxonomy): domain Eukaryota; kingdom Metazoa; phylum Arthropoda; class Insecta; order Orthoptera; family Acrididae; genus Schistocerca; species Schistocerca serialis. The sequence goes on along the minus strand of NC_064646.1, from coordinate 211,585,279 downwards.
TGCGGTTGCACAGTGGGACCATATAATCACGATGTTATTCTTGTCATTTTCGAGTCACCTCTTCAATAATTACGCGACTCGACTACCAATTGTCTTTATTCCATGCCATCCGCCTCTTCTTATGGCTTCCGCTCTTCTTATGGCTTGCGGACCAGCAATTGTTGCAACACCAGATTTCAATGATACTCCAGTCGTCACCTCTTCATATGACTTGCGAATGACATGTCTATTTTGTTTTTTTGTAATGGTTGGCCGCCTCTTTTTATGGTTTGCAGACCAGCAAGTGTTACAACAGTAACTATTGCATGATCATTATGCCGTCGCCTCTTCTTATATCAAGCAAACTACTTGTCCATCATGCACCTCGTCGGTTTTGTAGCGTCTGGTGTTCTTGATATCTAGTCGCCTCTTCATATAGCTTGCGAACTGGTTGAATTGCAGAATGACTGTTGTATGAGTACTCGGTCATCGCCTCTTCTTATAACATGTGAACGACGTTACTCTCATGCTGGTACTAGCTCCAGGTTGAATTAGGCATGGTTTTCTAATGTTGTCTGAAGCCCTCTACAACAATTCTACATAATCTCGTCCCATCGGGTTGTTTAAGCAACGACGCCTCGACGTCTCGCCCCATCAGTTTGTCTGAGCAGTGACGCCATGATGTCTCACCCCATCAGGTTGTTTAAGCAGTGACGCCTCGACGTCTCACCCCATTGGGTGGTTTAAGCAGCGACGCCATGATGTCTCGCCCCATCGGGTTGTCTGCGTAGTGAAGCCACAACGTCTCGCCCCATCGGGTTGTTCAAGCAGCGACGCCTCAACATCATACTGCCGTCTCAATGACTCTTGAGCACAGTTGATCAGTTACATCCGGATATCACGCTACATAAAATAAAAACACAACGATCACAACACATCTTGTAGCACTGTAAAAAAAAAATAATTGTCATATCTGATCTCTTTTCCGTACTTCACTTTATATGTCTTGTAGTACATTGATTACTACATGATCACTAACCTACTGTTCTATAGTTATTCATTTATGTTTGCTCCACTAATTATCCGTTCATATTATTTGCATTATAAATCATGTTTTATTTAAGACATAACTACAGTTATGACTTGGACTGTATCAAGATTCTGTCTATTTTCAGTTCCCGACACAATCGTTGCACCTTGTTGTTTTTTCTTCTCTTTATTATCTTCCTTCATTAATGGATCAACCCTCTCAACAGAAATTACTGACATTTTACTACCAGACAATTGTCTTCACGATAATTCTATACATACTGTCTCAGTACTCATTATGTTACTTTACAGATGCAAGCCTCTTCATATTGACTCTACATATGGAAGCACAATTTTTCTTAAAACTAAAGAAAACTATACTAACAATATGAACATTTAACAAAAAAAAAACATTCTTAATATCACTAAACAATTACTAAAATAGTCTGTGTTTATTGTCTCTCTTTGTTATTCAGAATATTTTTTAATGTCTTTATGAGGGAACAACCCTTTAGGTAGCCCCCCATTTTTTACTTCCCCTAATAGATAGCTACCATTGTATAATGTTTGATGTGGATAGACATCCATTTCATATTTGTAATTCTTAATAGTGCCAGGTTTCTGGCCGAACACACTTGAATTGGTACTTAACAATTCAGCTAATTCGTTTCTTTGTTCTTGAGTTAAATTTTCAGATTCTGATACTTTACTTTGTATCAACTGTTGTATTCCTAGCGCTCCATTCACACTTAAAGAGTTTACTTGTTCCTCTACCGCTAGCAGTAGTACAAAAGCATTAGCCATCTTAATCTTAATTCTATTACAGAATTTGTTTAGTAATTCCCATTTCTTAACCAACTTTAATTCTAACGTGTGCCTGTTATCATTTAGACAACACACACCTTTAGCGAGGTCGAGTTTTATTTCTCGCTCTCGCAAAAAATCCTAGCCCTAGATACATGGATAGGACAATTTAGGCACTATCAGGAAGGTGCTATTAAGTCTTTCCCCCTGAGCTATAATCTCTACCTACACTTGGGCCTTTATGGGTACAGAATGTGTTCCTAATGCTCCCGATAACACACAGTTAGATACTGGAAGAACTGGTAATTTTTGTTTATTATTTAAAAATTTGAACAAGCCAACACACATCATGCTAAATGATGCACCGGTATCTAATAGAATACTAATATCTTCATTAAGAATATTAATATTTACCAAATCTTGTACCAACTCTTTAGGTTTATCATTCCATTTCCCTGGATTCTCTAATAACTCTTCCTCGATACCTAACCCATCATTATATCTTAACACATAACCCTTCAGATCTTTATTTCTTTCCTCTTCCTCGCCAGCTGCAGTTCGAAGGCGAAGAGCAGCTGGCTCTAGTTTGTTGGGTTGTTGTTTTGGTGACTGTTAACTTCGTCCAACACTGCTACCCGCACGTCAGAATTATTGTTTCTCCATTCACGATTACCGTTAATCGAACAATCTACTGATGGTACAGGTACATATTGTCCCGCAGCGGTTATTACATTAGTGGGAGCTGCCCACTGAATATTTTGTCCGTTATTCCATGGCACCCACCTATCCTCTGTTGTGAATTGCTGTCCCGATCGATCGCCCTATTTTCTCTTCTGCGAACCATTATCCACATTATTATTCCCATTTTGAATCTGACCATTATATTCTTATTTCCCTTATCCATAATCCTATTACTAAGATCGTTATTCTCCCATGGGTTATTGGATTTATCGAGTCTATATCCATAAGGGTTACCATTGTTATGGTCATTATTATAATCGCACTGATTACGGTTATAATATTGCCCATTACCATTCCCATTAGACTTCCTCGGAGTGTTCCACCCTTCACAACAATTATGTTGACAATTACAACCATTCAGTCCATATGATTTATATCCCATGCTCTTCGCATCTTCCTGAATCACATCTAACGAGTCGATTACAGGCAAAAATTGTTCGATATCATCATCATCTACATTTATTAATTTCTCTCTTAAATGAATGGGGAGTTTACCCTTTAGTATTCGGATAACTTCCCTCTGACTTACGGGATTGTCTAAATATCGAGTTTTATTGATATACTTCTCAAAGTATTTACGGAGAGTTCCTTTCTTTACATTATAATATTCAGGACAATATATTTGATTACGCAGTCTATTTTGATGGCTCTGTGACCAATACTTACACACAAATAACCTTTCAAACTCTTTACATGAATGACAGTCTTCAGCTACTTCCGATGCCCAAAGTGATACCTCACCACTGGTTTTGGAAATAATAAATTGTATTTTATCACATTTTTTCCACGGTCTGGGAAATGCTTTATGAAAGCTTTTTATAAATACCATAGGATGAACTGAATTCTTATCATTAGTGAATGTTTGGAACTGTTTCGCTTTAAAGATATTGTGTTCTACTTTCATAGATGTAACATATCGACCCATCCTCTATAAGTGACATTCGTCTATCAACCTGTTCCTGCCATCGAGGTAATTCAGCGATTACTTTATCTTTAATAGATGTCAATTCCGCCTTCAGTTGTTCTAAGTCATCACCGCTGTCACCTTGCGCTGAGTTTTGTTTTGCCTGTTGACATGCAGACTCGATAACATCTTGCATTTGCACTTTAACTTCCCCAGCTTTATTATCTAACCAAGGAGAAAACTCATTTTCAATTTTACTTGATTACTTGCTAAGGTATTCGTCAATATACTCTTGTCCCTTTATCTGTAGATTTTCTGCTCGCTCGGCTATTTGATTGACCTGTTCGACTACCTTCGACTGATCAACATGCATTTCCTTGACTTCACTCTCTAAAGTGGTTACAGAATCCTGTAAAATATTGCTTCTCTGAGCTCATGCTGTTTATTAGCTTTCTGTTCTCTAAGATCCCGTTGTCTATTAGCTTCCTGTTCTCTAAGATCCCATTGACTATTAGCTTCAAGGATATCTTCTTTGAATTTCTGATCTGAATCTTTTGACTGTACCAGAAAGTCAAATAACATCTCTAGGCTTATGTTACCACGTTACCTATTAAATTTGCCACTCGGTTCAATAGATTCCTCCGTTCTTCGTATGGTCTCTACCACATCACTGCCTGATGCTTCGTGCTTATCTACTGGGTTAGGTTCGGTCATCATTGCCCCATTTACTTCTAACAAATAATCAACTGCATTATTATCTAAATTCTCAACATGATTATCATTATCAGTACTTATTCCTTCCATGATTGCAGTATCAATATTTGCTCCTGTCCTAGACCTTAACATATAAACTTTCTTAGGCATCATAATCACACTTGTAATCTCCTAACCAAATCTATTAACATATCGTCTATAACACCAGAAAAATAATACACTGCAATAGAAAATACAAAGTTCCTCATTTATCCACCACTAATATTAGTTATTTTAAAACATAATGGGTACTGTCCAATATTTACTTCAACCAGTGATTTCAGGCAAATCCAGATTTCACACTATGTCAATAATGTCTCTTATCTCCTCTGTACGCTCTCTTGCATATCATGGGTTCATACCTCTGTCGATCTGTCTCTCGTAGTTGTCGGTCCGAAGCTGTGCTTTCTGGCATTAATCGTCGTGTTCCACGCGCATAATCATGTACATGAAACAGACAGTTCAATCCAGACAATTAATTGTTCACAGTTAATTAATACTAATAATCACACTTCACTCTGCAATAGCCAATTTTATGTAATTTTATTTACCTTTTCGGGCCCCATGGATACGCGCCATCTATAACTGCCCACGTCCTGTTGTGCCAACTCCACTGTAGCTTGAATGGAATTTTAACTTTGTTTTATATGCCCGACTTCTAATTTCACCACCAAAGTCTCCACGGTTGAGCAGTTATGGCCCAATGACGACATGCAATACAGTTTGTTAAAGCGGAGTTCGCTGTTGTTAATTATGTTTTTAGATTTAATTTTAATACTCGTACAGAGACTCAGCGTTCCTTTGTTTAACAGTGCGTCGTCAAAATAAGTATGAAATGCTAATGTCTTTGCAATACATATTGTCGACTATTGAGTTAAAGTTCGTACCTGTTTTGCTATTTTAGAGAAGAGAAACCTTAAGCGCTTCTGCTTCTATAGTCTCAGTATCAAATGTTCACTAATTTCAATTTACTTCCTATCTCAGTTCAGTATTTAACACAAATTATATATCAATGTCATTTCAGAGATATTACGTCGGTTCCACACTAACGGAATAACACGTAATTGTCATTTAACATCATTTTTATTAATAATCCTTTTTCTTATAACGTAAATGTTAATGAATGATCACTACCTAGGAGGAAAGAGGGATTGATCCTAATCATGAGATAACAGCTTTTAATGAGCCCGCAATCGTTAATTAAATAAAAAGTCACGTTCAAGGATGATATGCGAACAACTTTCATTATGTCCGTTTTCACATATCTGTCAAAACTAATCCTGTCACCCACAATTCAAATTAACACTGATGCTAACCCCTTTTGTTGGAACATTGAATCGTAACTATTATGTGAAAGTTTATTCTAGTCCCCGAATTAATTCCTTTCAGATACGCGCACGACTGAACAGCAGAATGGAACACAAACAACTTGTTTTAACAACCGAACAACACAATGACGTTACATTACAATAATGTCTGCTCAGTGAACATCTCTTTGACTTTATCTTCTCTATTCTGCTTAGTTAAATTATTCCTAATTACAGTTTATTCAGCTATTTAACAAAAACATCTAACAAAAAATAAAATAAATTTATCCCAACGTAAAAGATCCGTTATACCACCCAGAAGGGGACGAGGAAACTAAAAGAAACTTCACAGTTTGAGAGGGTAGGTGATGTTAGTTTAGTAATTACAAAATTGAGTTAAATTTGCAAAGAACAGAGTGTCACCACTATACTCACCAACGTTTATCATCACAGAAATTGCTATTGTGGTGTTACTGGCAGCCTACACACGGGACAATTATTCTGGAGTTCAGCTGCTGCTACTCTCCAACCAACAGTGTAAGATGCACAGAATGGTGCAAGGAGTCCATTACTTGTTCTCAGATGGCAGGCATGGATGTAAAGGGGTTACAATGTGCCTGATGCACAATACGGTGATCCTCCCTTGTGATGGTTGGACGTGGTTGACTGGAACTTTGATGGTGAGTATGCGTGCCCTAATGTGCCTGCGTAGTTCAGCATTGCACCACTGTCACATCCGAATGCCCACAAATCTGGGTGCTGTACGATTTGACCAGCCAGCCAAATGATGACACACAATGAGGCACCTTTCAAACTCTCTCAGGAGCTAATGACGTTGTCTCACAGGAGTGCAAGGCATCTCAATGTCCTTCACAGGGATCATTCAGTGTCTGAGACTGTTTATGCTCCTTACATACTTGATCAGGCCCAGTAGCAACACTAAATGTGACAAAACTAGTGCACTCTGGTGGCCCTTTTGCCTGTCACAGAAAACTGGAACACTAGTCATTTACATACATGTGTGTTAGAAATTATGTTGTCGACATCTGACTATCTCTTCTAGGTGTTTCACTATTTTTTTGTCAGCCGGTGTACATGCATACATCCATATGAGGGTGTGCTGAAAAGTAATGCCTCCAACTTTTTTATTCTGTTCTCAATATAAGTTGAGGTATTACTTGTCGTGCACATTACTTGGTCGACTTTCCCACTCCTCTGATGCTAGTTGCTACCCTCAGCTGCTAGAGGGCTCCGAATAGTAGAGTGTAACATGGCCAGTGTGTCATGTAACTATGTCAGTGCATGAGAAGCAGCATGCTATAATTGAGTTTTGAATTCTAGGTGCTCATCTACTTTTTCAGTAATCTGTCCAGCATGACACTGTCAGGTCACACAAGGGTGCTGTAACTTCTGCAACAATCCGATGCCTTGGGTTCATTTGTCATTGATCATCCTCCATACAGCTCTGACCTGATTCCATCTGCTTTTTATCTGTTCCAAAAACTTAAAAGATCACCTTTGAGGACTTCACTTTGACAGTGATGAAGCAAGCAGAGGTGAGGTTGTGGCTCCTTCAACTAAATCAAACAATGATGTACCTCTCCACAACTTCAGAAGAATGAGATATCCCCCAGTGTCACAACTATACTCACCGACAATTATCATCAGTGGTAATGCAGAACCGCACTTCATTGCATCTTTGCATGTGTGTTCATATAAACAGAACAAAATTTACTACTATGTGATCAGATATTGTATTAGTAAACAGTAATATTATCAGGGTTACCACAGGTTCTGGAAATCGGAGAATATCAGGGAAATTCAAATGTGTCAGGGAAATCAGAGAAATGTCAGGGAAATTTGAAAAAAAAAAAAAAAAAAAACTGGAAAAATCTCATTTTTGTCTCAGTATACGAGATGGTTTGTTTACTGAGATGTCGTGCATCATCACTGGTTGGGTGCAGTTGAGCTTGTAGGCCAGTTATCTACTCCCTCATTACTACTGCTTCTCCCCTTCCTACCACTCACCTCAGCTTGCAGTCCGTGCTGCCATCACTCGTCGCCACTAGCCTTGCAGCTGCAGATGAGAGGCAGGGAGGTGTGATCTGATTCTCAGAGACTGTAGATGCAGTGGCCAAAGATGGTGGTCATGTGTGCATGAATTGTGTCTGAGTGATTGTGTGAATGTATGTATACTCTCACTTTCCAACAAAGGCTATGGTCGGAAATTTCTAATGGAGCGGGCCTCCCAATCTGAAAACCTTCCTTTCCCACTAATATGCATGCCCTGCCCATCAGATCCAGTCTCATCAGCCTGCCCGCAGGCCAGGTCTGTTTGTGTGTGGCATAATGCAGTGGATTTTCATGGTTTATACATGATCAGGTGAATACAGGGTTATAAATACAAAATGAAATAGGGGTAACGCAGAAGTAGGTTTAATAATGAATAAAAAATAGGAGCACAAATAAGCTACTATGAACAGCATAGGGAAAGCATTATTGTAGGCAAGACACACACAAAGCCCACACCTACCACAGTAGTACAAGTTTATACGCTAACTAGGTCCGCATATGGTGAAGAAATTGAAGAAATGTATGATTTGATAAAAGAAATTATTCAGATAGTTAAGGGAGATGAAAATTTAATAGTCATGGGGGACTGGGATTCAGTAGTAGGGAAAGGAAGAGAAGGAAAAGTAGTAGGTAAACATAGACTGGGGGGAAGGAATGAAAGAGGAAACCTCCTGGTAGAATTTTGCGCAGAGCATAACTTAATCATAGCCAACACTTGGTTTAAGAATCATGAAAGAAGGTTGTGTACATGGAAGAGGCCTGGAGATACTGGAAGGTTTCGGATAGATTATATAAATATAAAACAGAGATTTAGGAACCAGGTTTTAAATTGTAAGACATTTCCAGGGACAAATGTGGACTCTGATTACAATCCTGACAAAACTCAACCATCTGGTGAGCAAGATGTATGAGACAGGCGAAATACCCTCAGACTTCAAGAAGAATATAATAATTCCAATCACAAAGAAAGCAGGTGTTGACAGATGTGAAAATTACCAAACTATAAGTTTAATAAATCACACCTGCAAAATACTAACACAAATTCTTTACAGATGAATGGAAAAACTGGTAGAAGATTTTGACAATGTTGACTGGAATACTCTCTTTCAAATTCTGAAGGTGGCAGGGTAAAATACAGTTATTTTACAATTTGTACAGAAACCAGATGGCAGTTATAAGAGTCGAGGGACATGAAAGGGAAGCAGTGGTTGGGAAGGGAGTGAGACAGGGTTGTAGCCTCTCCCCGATGTTATTCAATCTGTATATTGAGCAAGCAGTAAAGGAAACAAAGGAAAAATTGGGGTAGGTATTAAAATCCATGGAGACGAAATAAAAACTTTGAGGTTCACCGATGACATTGTAATTCTTCAGAGACAGCAAAGGACTTGGAAGAGCAGTTGAACGGAATTGACAGTGTCTTGAGAGGAGGATATAAGATGAACATCAACAAAAGCAAAATGAGGATAATGGAATGTAGCCGAATTAAGTCAGGTGATGCTGAGGGAATTAGATTAGGAAATGAGACACTTAAAGTAGTAAAGGAGTTTTGCTATTTGGGGAGCAAAACAACTGATGATGGTCGAAGTAGAGAAGATATAAAATGTAGACTGGCAATGGCAAGGAAAGCATTTCTGAAGAGGAGAAATTCGTTAACATCGAGTATAGATTTAAGTGTCAGGAAGTCGTTTCTGAAAGTATTTGTATGGAGCGTAGCCATGTATGGAAGTCAAACGTGGACGATAACGATAAATAGTTTGGACAGGAGGAGAATAGAAGCTTTCAAAATGTGGTGCTACAGAAGAATGCTGAAGATTAGATGGGTAGATCACATAACTAATGAGGAGGTATTGAATAGAATTGGGGAGAAGAGGAGTTTGTGGCACAACTTGACTAGAAGAAGGGACCGGTTGGTAGGACATGTTCTGAGGCATCAAGGGATCACCAATTTAGCATTGGAGGGCAGCGTGGAGGGTAAAAATCATAGAGGGAGACCAAGAGATGAATACACTAAGCAGATTCAGAAGGATGTAGGTTGCAGTAAGTACTGGGAGATGAAGAAGCTTGCACAAGATAGGGTAGCATGGAGAGCTGCATCAAACCAGTCTCAGGACTGAAGACCACAACAACAACAAATCCCAAAGAAAGCAGGTGTTGACAGGTGTGAAAATGTGTGCTCTCCATTGAATCTCCTCCACATGGTGCCGTTGATGTTGTGGTTGAGCAGGTCACTACAATCATCGTTTCTGCAGCAGAAAATGCGATCCCTCGTTCTTTAGGGTGCCCCTTGGTGGCCACCAGAAGTCGCCGAGGCAATTAAAGAGCGTCGACGAGCTCTTCAATGACATAAGTGGCACCCTTCCCTAGAGCACGTAATTGCCTTCAAAAGGCGCTGTGCCTGCATTCACTAGCTTATAAAAAGATGGAAACTGGGGTGTAGGGAGAGGTATGTCTCGACCATTGGGTGCCATACATCACCTTACCAAGTTTGGATGAAGATCAGATTTTGTTTTGTGTACCAGACCCCGACACGTGTCCTTGGCGTTACCATCGATTGTGTGTTATCTATCAACACAAACTCAATTGCTGAGCACTTTGCTGAGCACTATGCTCAAGCCTCTGCATCAGAGAATTGCCCCCCTGACTTACGCACTCTCAGACAGCAGACAGAAGGGGAAGCCCTCTTGTTCTCAACGTGCCACAATAAACCCTATAATGCCCCATTTACATCATGGGAGCTCCTCAGCACCCTTGCACATTGCCCCGACACAGCTCCTGGGACAGATCAGATCCACAGTCAGATGATTAAACATCTCTTGTCTAACTACAAGCGACATCTCCTCTTTATCTTCAACTGGATCTGGTGTGGTAGTGTCTTTCCATTGCAATGGCGGGAGAGCTCCATCATACCAGTGCTCAAACCCATTAAAAACCCACTTGATGTGGATAGCTATCAGCCCATCAGTCTCACCAACATTCTTTGTAAACTGCTAGAATGTATGATATGTCAGCGGTTGGGTTGGGTCCTATGTCGTACATGAAAAAATACTTCCATCCTGGTAGTGTCACGAATGATGTTATCATTGTTATATTTTTAGATTCTACTGTGACGTGTTCCTAAGACAACTGTGTATTTGCAGATACTGGTTAAATTTTTCATCTTTGTGGCTTCACAGAAGGCCGGTATTTACAGATGGCAGTAAGGTACGAAAGTTCGCATCTGAGAAATTTATGTGTAGGAGGAGACGAGGCACTGTCAGAATTAAAGCTGTTGTGAGGATAGGTTATGAATCATTTTTCGGTAGCTCACTCAGTAGAACACTTGGCTGTAAAGGCAAAAGTCCTGACTTTGAGTCTTGGTCTTGCTCACAGTTTTAATCTGCCAGGAAAAACTGAAATGTGCATGTGGTTTGGGCCTGATGGCTGGTGCAAGTCTTTTTAGTTGATGCCACTTCGATGATTTGCTTGTCGAATCTGGCAGAAAGTTTCAAATGTGTGTGTATTCTGATTTTTGGGCATCATGTTGGATGGAAAATTGACTGGGTAGGCAAAGTCCTGTTATATGGAGACAAGTAATTAACACATTCTGTTGAGCACCCCCTTCACTTTTGTCATTCTTTTTTGTCAGTGCAGGCACATTTTCTGTTCTCCTGCATGGAACCTCCTCAGTGATTTGGCAGTGTAGCAACTGAGGGACAACAAACTAACAAACTGTACTCATTAAACAAAGAACCCATCCATATTGGATCTCCTCAGCAGAGTGAAGTGCTGTTAATCCACCTGTCTTTAAGGAAGGAATTGTCATCAGGCATGTAGCACATATTGCAGTAGGACAGTGCCCAGTTTGTTGTGCACAAAGTACAAGAATTGCAGTATGCTATATCTGTACACAATGTATTTAAGTTGAAGAGTCTCTGTTTTAATTAATTAGTGTAAAGCATTTCTTAAATTCATACTTCGTGACAAATTAAAACTGTACGCTGCACCAAGACTTGAACTCGGGATCTTTGCCATTTGTGGGTAAGTGCTCTACTAACTGAGCTATCCAAGCATGACTAATCATGCATCCTCACAGCCTTACTTCCACTAGTACCTCACTATGCAGTGGAGTGTGCTCTGAGGTGAAATTTCCTGGCAGATTAAAACTGTGTACTGGACCATGACTCAAACTTGAGACCTTTGCCTTTCATGGGCAAGTACTCTACCAGCTGAACAATCAAGCATGGCTCGCAAACCATCGTCACAGCCTTACTTCCACCAATACCTCTTCTCCTATATTCCAAACTTCACAGAAATGCTCCTGTGAAACCTGCGGTGCTAGTGCACATTTTGCTGCAGAGTGAAAATCCCATTGTGGATACATACCCCCATCCATGGCTAATCCAGGTTTTTCTGGGGAACTTCAGTGAAGTTTGGAAAGCAGGAGATGTACTGGTGAAAGTAAGGCTGTGAGGAGGGATTGTGAGTCATGCTTGGGCAGCTCAGTTGGTAGAACACTTGCCAGTGAATGGCAATGGTCTAGAGTTCGAATCTCAGTCCAGCACACAGTTTCAATGTGCCAGGAAGTCTCATATCAGTGCACACTCTGCTGTAGAGTGAAAACTTCATTGTGTATCTCTCAAACTGTTGTGTGGTGCCTCAAATATTTACTAAGGTACTGAGGCAGATGTCGTAATGTGTTGCATTGTGAAATGGCTCAAATTTCTTTTCTTTTTTTTCATATTGGTATATGCAACAAATATATTCCAATGTTTGATCCATTTTTATTTTGTTAATTTTTTTATCATATCTCTCAAATACTGAACTCACAATTTATTTTGCATACATATGTGTGTGTTTCCTTTATTGATCAACGTAGGAATTTGATGGTTTTGACCAATCCACTAACAAAAATTTTGCCTAATTATAAAACATGCATACATTTATGGTCTTTCATCTGTTTACATTGCTATATTAAAAATTTCATAGGCATGGCTGTCACTTACAAATAACACTGTGTGACCATTAGACATGTCTCGAGATTTATAACTCTGGTTTACATGAACAGTGTTATAAGAACACATCCTTTTAGTGTGATGATAAATTAATTACACATAACTATCTTCCATTGATGCATGTAATTACCAAAATGTCTATTGGTGGATATATATTTGGTAGCCTATAGATTTCTAGGAGCAATGTGTGTCCTTTTTAACATTATTGTTTTTGTATAGTATTGAAACAAATAGTGAAAACATCTATTTCAGGAGGAATGGATGATGAGTTGACACTATTATTAACTGGAATGTCTGAAATGGAACAGAAGTGGTTAATCAGGATGATACTGAAGGACATGAAGCTTGGTGTTGGCCACATTGGTATTTTCAATGCATTTCATCCTGATGCCTCAACACTGTATGATGTATCAAATGATCTAAGCAAGGTAAAGATTATATCCCTCTGTGGCTTACCTCTATTGATTGCAATAAGAAAATGACAGATGTACTGAAGAGAGCAAATAGTGATTTCAGTTCTTACTTTATGTAAAGTAGAATGAATCAGTATAACAAAACACCTGTAATACTGGAGTTTCCTTGTGTATTAAACAAAACAGAATGCAGTCATTCATAAGGTAGTAACAGGCATTGTGAGAAAAAATTGTCATAACTTTATTGCAAAATTTAGACTGTAAAAACAGGATAATGTAAATATGTTACCCCCCCTCCATTTATGGGGCAAATTATTAATACTCCTACAAATTGAGCATTAATATTTAAGAGACTTCCATCAGATGAATTGTAGTCTATAACTATATAACAAGCAGAAATTGTTTTTCCGTTTTTCCTGTTTTTTATCATTATATTTCCTTCTTATAGATTTCTCAGTTACTTTCTCTCTTCACAGTTTCTCCACTAACAGTTTTCAGTTTTTTAAGGTCGATGTTTACAATTCCAACTCTTCAACAGTTGTGCATTGTTGAATAATTGCCAGCATTTCATATGTACTACACTTACTTTACTTTTTTGTGTCTGGGGATTTGTTTCAAAGCCTTTCAGCCCAATGTCGGGCCAAGTCCAATGTTTCTCTCTTCTCAAGCCATAGTTCGTCAAGGATACACCTTGTGGGGCAGATGGAACACTGTAGAAGGTGTTCCATATCCTGAACTTCACCACAGTCGCATTTGTTGTCTCCTTCGTCCTTGAAGCCCCATTTTACTAGGTTTACTTTAACTGGTGCTACGCCTGTTCTGATGCGGTTAAGTGTTCTCCAAATCTTCCAGCTTGATGTACTGCCGCTGGGTATTTCTCGTGAGGCAGGGTAGTCCTTTGGAGGCTCGTTCAATTCACTAGTGAGAAATCTCTTGCGGGATTTAAGTCTGCTACGTCGACATGAAGAACCATGCAGCGGGTGGCGCTCGTCAAAAATCTGTTTAAATTTTTTTGTATGTTCGTGCGAATTTCTTCGGGATTCAGGAGATGAAAATCCAGCTGCTTTGTATATTTTCCCAAGTGGAGTGGGTTTCATGCATCCTGTTGTTAGCCTGCATGTTTCATTAAGGACTGTAGTGACGTTTTTGGCATTTGTGGATCGAGACCATACAGGGCTTGCATATTCTGCTGTGGAGAAGCAAAGTGCTTGAGCAGTTGTTCATAATACAGTCGGACTAGCTCCCCATTTACTAGTCATCAGTTTTCTTAAAATATTGTTCCTGGCAGCAACTTTTTGGCAGGTTTTTTCACAGTGATATCTATACGTCAGTGATCTATCCAGCATGACACCAAGGTATGTTGGTTTGTCCGTATGGTCCAGTTTGTTGCCATTCCAGGTGACGTTCAGCTTCCTGTTTGCCTGTTTTGTGCGGAGGTGGAAAGCGCTAACCTGTGTCTTAGATGGATTTGGTTTGAGGGAGTTCTCTTTATAGTATTCAGACATTACGATTCAGACATTACATGTAGCGAGTTTTCTAATTTCCCTTCTACTTTCTCGAAGCTATTTCCTAGCACTGTAATGGCCAGATCATCGGCATACAAGAAATGGGTAGTACGTTCCGATGTTGGTTGATCATTGGTGTAGAGGTTAAATAGTAGGGGGCCCAGCACACTGCCCTGGGCGAGACCGTTCTTTTGTCGACACCATCGGCTTTTTTTCCCGTCCAGCATTACATAGAACTGTCTGTTTTGCAGCAGGGATTCAATGATTTTTGTGAACTGATGATCCTTAAATGTACAGTACAGTTTTTCCATGAGCTTTTTGTGATTGATGGTGTCGTATGCAGAACTTAAGTCCACCAATGCTACACCTGTTATTTGTTTGTTTTCAAACCCTTCGTCTATGTGTTCTGTGAGTGCTAGGATTTGACTGGTGCATGATTTCCCGGGTCTGAATCCAGCCTGTTGGGGAATGAGCTTTTGGTCTGCGATATTTACTATGCGGTTTAGGATTATTTGTTCGTACAGTTTGTGCAGATGGCACAGGAGTGCTATTGGGCGGTAGTTCTTCGGTTGACCTGCGTCTTTCCCAGGTTTTAGTAGTGCCACTACCTTTTATTTCCTCCACATCTTTGGGATCTTACACATTTTTAAGCAATGATTAAAGAGCTGCAGGATCCATTGCTTGGCACTAGGTCCGAGCTGTTTGATCTGTTCCACGCATATATCGTCGACTCCCGCTGCTTTCCCGTTTTTCATTGAGTTCATTCCATGATTAAGATCTTTCATGGTAAATGGTATTTCGAAAATGCTTGACTCTGAATTCTGCTGATTTTTATTTTCTGACATTTCTTGTTGGGTTTTCCATTTAGTAGTAGCTGATGGGCAATTTGATTGCGTGTTACTGAAGAGCATTGTTTAGCTGTCCCAGAGTCACAATTAAGTTTTTTTATTAAGTTCCAAGCGACTTTGCCGCTGTGGGTCATATCCATTCTTTCCAGAGTTTCGACCCATTTCCTTTGTCGTGATTCACTAATCATTTCCGTTAGTGCTTCTCCACATTGGACTACTTCTTCACTAAAGGGGTCCTGTTCGTAAAGCATTTCATACTCCCTCAGGATGTTCTTTGATTCGTCAGAGAGACCTGGGATGAAATGCTCTCTGCAGCCTCAGGTTATGTGTCTTCGAGAAATCTTTTGGAGGGTCTCTACGAAAGTTTGATAATTTTCTGGAATTGGGTGTAGATTTTTTATTTCTGCATCCAGCTCCACAGCATATTCTGTCCATTTAGCTTTTTTAAAGTTGAAGCGTCTGCGGGATGGTATTTTCGTTGTTCTCAAAGCAGCATGTATTTGGATTCCGATAGGTCAGTGTTGTGTTTTAGGAAGAGGTGCGTATGCAGTTTTTAAGCATTGGTCTTCCACGTTTGCGCTTACAAAACAAATATCAGGGTTGTATTCGCGCTTCCAGATTTTGCTGCTGAATGAGCATGGTAGCTTGGGATCATGGATCAGGGATAAGTTATTTATTTCCGCCCATTGCTCTAATTTATGTCCGTTGTCATCTGTATGTTTGTAGCCCCATGATGTGCTGTGGCAGTTGAAGTCTCCTAAGATGAACTGTGTTTTCTGGTTGTTGAAGTTTGGCGGCAAAGTCAAGTTGAACTTCTTTCCAGGCGGCTTGTATACTGATGTTACGGTGAAGGTGCTACACTCAACAGTCAGTAATTCTATGTTATTGTATGTAGTTCTGTTAGTTGATATTATGGCCATCTCAGGTTTTGTGAAGACAGCACTGCCATATTTAGGATGTGGATTTTCTATGCCTAATTTCATTCCTTCTATTTCTGGTCTTATTGCCCCTTCTTTCTTGTGTGTTTCTTGTATACACAGTATGTCCCATCTGTGTGTGCGGCAAAGTTGTGATATGATTTGTTATTTGTTTTTGGTGATACCGTCTACGTTTAGGCTTGCAATCATCAGAGTTGGCTCTGAGAAGGGCCCATTCTTTTTGCTTTTCCAGTGTTGGAAGGATTGGCCGTTGCTTTTTATTGCAACATTTCCGGGGGACGATGGCATTATCTGACAGATGATTCTCAGTCTCTTATCTCAGATAGTGCACTCGTGGAGGCTCCTTCCAAGCAGAAGCTACAATTATTATTTCCCTGTCTCGTTATGAATGTAATCAGCATATTATTATTATTTTGTGTGGGAAATATATAAAAAAGAAAGACAGATGGTACACCCAACATTAGAATGAAACTACAACAACACAGCTGCAGATTCCGCAGGGTGTCCATTCTTTTGGACATGTCCAAAAGAACAAACATCATGCAGTCATTTAGAACAATAAGTGTGCCAGTGTATGCCAGACTGGCATTCAATCTTATACTTTTTTTCCTTTTATAGGTAATGTTTTACTATCTGAGTTATATGAATGGCTGATTGGCCATCTAAAAGCTTTAGTGTGCCTGTATAAATCTCACAAGCTTTTCCAAACAACAGTGCTCTCCTGTTACATACTGAATTAATAATCCTGAGTGAAAGTCTATAAAATGTGACAAGCAGAAGCTTTTTCTGTTTAATACTGCTCTAGATACTAGACTATTTAGCTACCATCAGTCTGGTGGGGCTCAGTGGTTTCTTTTTGTGCATGTACTGTGGTAGTAAGATGATATTTGTATTTATTCCAGCTCTCCATTAGCAATAGTCAGGAGATTACTTGAAGACCATTGACGTATATTACAACATATGTGTTGCACTTTTGTTTAGTGACTATACTGGGTCATTTGATCATAACACTGTGGAAGGTCTACACTAGTGGCTGTCTGTTTCCCAAATCACACCTAGCTGGTTTCCTTTGCCACACTGCAAGACTTTTTTTTACTGAGAAATAAATAATTCTTGAAACTGTCACAACTTTTGTGTTGACACAAGCAAGTACAGCAGCTCAATGTACCCTTAATTGATGATGTCATTAAATGTTAGATGGTTATGGTGCTATGACAGATTATTTTATTATAATTGTCTCACACTGAGCAGTGTTCTCATTTCACTTCTTTTATTGTGTGTTTATACCAATTGTACACATAATTTCTGCAAATTTTGTGTTTACCTACCACATGCTGGTAGCTGTACAGTTCGGTGGCTTCAGCTCGTGCTTCAGTCAGATGAATTGTGCTCTCTCTCTCTCTCTCTCTCTCTCTCTCTCTCTCTCTCTCTCTCTCTCTCTCTCTCTCTGTCTCTCCCTCTCCCTCTCTCCCTCCTTTTCTCTTGATTCTTTTCCTTATTTTTTAATTTAATTTAATTCCTGCTAATATTTGGTACTTGATATACAGTTGTGCGTTGTTGACTAATCACCTCTTGAAAACGGCATGATTTTGCTAAGAGATGTCTCAATTTCTGTCCACATTTCATCCAGGTTAATGTATTTATTAAGACAGTCATACACAGTTTTTATTTCTTGGTGGCTGCCAATCAGTATTTCATGGTATGCCTTTATTATTGTGAGGTTTACTGGGGCTCATGTTTGCGCATACTGATGGGTATGCTTACCCAACCTCATTCAGATGCCCTCAAATGGTCTTCTTTAGCTTTGAGCCATGTTTATAATAGCAATTCCATGTGTTTGCTTTACAGTTGGAATGATACATACCACTCAAGGGGAGTTAGATGTATCCTCAAGTTTCTTTACTGATAAATAATTCTCACAACAAAAGTAATTTATATCTTAAGAAAATACATAATATTATAAAATAATGTGTCTGATATAAATATGTAGATGTTGTGTCATGGTTTAATTTTTATTGTGCTTGTGGTGAGCCATATTGACAGATGACATGCATCTTTAGCATGGAACAGTGGTTGTGATGACTTAGCAAGTGGAAATACCTGCTTGTATGTGGCATTGAGTTCTTCACAGGTCACCATTGTGCCCTGGAGATGAGCAGACTTCCCAACAACTGTTATGTCAACAATAGCTACACCATATTGTCAAAAGAATCTGAGCAGAGTGTGTGCAGAATAACATGGCTGGTATATGTGCAGTTGGCAGCACAAACATGGGCAAGAGCAGTAGTGGTGGGAGTTGCAGGCAAGAGGTCAGCATGCTGTAGGAGAAATACTGAGGTCTGGAGCAGAAGTGCTGCTCTAAACTGAAGCCAGGCTCACATTTCTCTTGTTGCCATCTAAAATTTCCTTGTTTTCCAAAACACAGTGGAGTTTACACAATGTCACTGCACCAACATGTGCAGTTGCAATTGTGAGAGAATTCTGAAGCAGTGGTTTATTAAGGGAGGAATTGAGGATGAGTAAGGCCATAGCTTATGAAAGATAACTTCCTCAGTGCCAAAAAAAGGTGTAATGTCTATAGTTATATTGTTCCAAAACCCAAGCTTTTTCTTATTTCACCAGCTACCAATGGCTCTTAAAAATTACATTCTTTCATAAAAAAAACCTGTAGTTAGTGGAATAATATCTTAGATAATGAAGTTTTGCATAGTAACCATACCAAAAAAATACTCTTATGTTTTGTGTGCTGACATTTGCTAAACTCTTGTTTTGATATCTCAAACCATTTGTGAAATTTGAGGAATGTCATGGATATTTCGTTCAGGCTATATTGCTTGTGCAAGTGATCGAAAATGGATTTCCCAAAATCTATTGAGGTAAATTCAGGGAGGATTCCTTTGAAGGGCCATGGCTAATTTCCTTCCCCATCATTCCCTTACTTGAGCTTGTGTTCCATCGTTAATGCCCTAGTTGTCAATGGGATGTTCAACATTAATCTCCTCCTCTTGTCCGCATCCTCCCACAGATGAGTGTGCTGCATAACTTCAGTTTCCTCAAGATTTCATAACAGATGGAGACTGATGTGTTACTACTCTTAAATAGATTCAGAAACAATAATTTCAATGATTTAATATAGATTAAAAACAAAACGATAAGTGTCACCAGATGATAATTGTGCTTATTGTCATCCGCAATATGCATGACTCAGTGTGGTAATACAGCAAATGCTTTGTACTGAGTTCTGTGTGAAACTGAGAATGCAACATATAAGGGAAATGAACCACCATCAAAAACTTTTAAATGTTCATGGAGCCTGTGTCTGGCTAGCGTAGGCTGCACAATGACATTTTTCTTAGCAGATGAATGATTGAATCATTCTTTGCATATCTTGAGTGAAACTCCTGTAAGATACAAATAAAATGACTGGTCCAAGTATCTCATGAACACATAGCATTAGACACAATGAAAAATGATGACTGAACATGAAAAGTGCTCAGTCATTAACATCTACTAACAATGTGCTGTTGATGCCTGTGTTCCAGCTGGGATACTCTGAAAACATATCATACAAATTGAAAATCAGATAAAAAGTACTTGATTTTTGTTAGAAATAAAAGGCAGAATAACTTTTAATTCATACTATATTAAGAAAACTTGATTGTAGTTTACATAATAATCTTTACAATGAGCACAGCAGAGTGGCGTCCATATCTTACAAAGGTGAGACAGTGAAAGACAAAACTCAAAGGAGGTAACACAACATCCAAAGTGCAAAACTAATCCAGCAATTAGATATGGGATTTTAGGAGTCTATCCACTCACATAAATGTGCAATTTAAAGTAAGAGCACAGGTGCATTGTTTACAGAGTATTTCACAAATGGTTCATATGTGTAAAATAGGATGAAATAAAATGTAATAATGCATGGCCCTGTCAAAGGGTTGAAGTTATATGAAACACTGAATACCTTCAAGTTTTTGACGAATGTTACGGTCAAAGCCATGATTCAATGGGTTGCCTTATTTCCATTCCACAAAATATTTAAGTACATAACATAAGTTTGTATATAAGTTATGTTTATGTATACCATAAGAAATTCAGACTGTATTACATACAGAAGAATCAGATAATAATTTTGATTTAGTTAGTTTTGTATGTTACAGTTATTTCAGTGAATTATAATTCAAATTCAATCTTAAAGTATTTGCATCTTTAGAAATGATACATGGATCCTTAGATTGGTGATAACTTCAAAAGATTAAAATTTTTCATAGAAGTACAATGTTTTGCAAATAGAACATTTCATATCAACTTGGTTAATTAAACGTTTCACATAGTGTAGCGGATTCCAATGATTTCATATCATAAATTTGTGAAGGATGAATTTTGGAATGATTGTGCTTCACACTATTTCGTAGAAGTTTGGCCAATACAGTGCTAAGTAGACTCAACATCTTCATACATTGATGGTCAGTGATGGTCCAAAGAAAGGTTGAAGTTATTCAACCACAGTGTAGACTCAATGTCTTTCACAGATTGTTCAGGATTGTTGTTTTATGAAAAGTGATTTTATATAAACACAAAGTAGACTTGTAGTCTTCTGACAATGGCTGCTGTAGAAAAGTTCCAAGGTAATGAATTTATAGAAAGCAAAGTAGACTTGAGGTCTCCTGGCATTGGTTGTCAAGGAAAAAAATCCAAATTATAAGGAATTTATTCAAAGCAAAGTAGACTCGAGTCATCTTATGTTCACTAACTTCTGAATCTTCTGGGAAAATGAATGTATACAATAGCAAAGTTGACTTGTGGTCATCTGTTGGAGTGGTTTATAGAATTGTTTAAATGATATAAACTCAGTGTAGACTTGTTGTTGATATTTTCATCCCACGCGTCAGTAGAAGAAGGGCAAGGGGGGGGGGGGGGGGGGCAGAGCAGGCTGGCCATTTGGGTGGATGACCACAGGCAGCCCCCTCCACCAACACTGTCAGCAAAATGGGACATGCAGAAACCACGAACATTGAGTCTGCAGGTTCCAGAGTGATGCCAAGTCCTAATCCCAGCATCAGAACTTAATAAAGACTAATTCACCCATTGCTGCCAACACTATGTTCTGAACTGATGTCCTGACACATTTTTGGTTTTATGCAAAATGTTGGTCACAATCTACATGAATGGGAACTTGTGTTGTATATACTATCTGTAGGGTGGTACCATACACCCTACCTGCTAGCATAACATTTAGTAGTGTTCAAAACATTATTTATATTAAAATTATGCCACACGCTGAATAGTGGCAGGGGGACTAGTAATATTGAAAATATTAATAAAAATTTGCTACTTAAATAATTAAAAAAGAGAATTTTGAAAGAATGATTAAAAACGGGTTGGAAAGTACTCATATTCTGGGTGAACTTTAACTGGCACTAATATAAACAGACTTTCAATATTGTATACATATATGGAACATCTAACTTCATAAATTTGAGTACATCTGTTTTGTTACTGCCATTATGCTTGGCGATTGGTATGACAATACTGGCCCCGGATCGCCCCTCCTCTACTCATGTGAATTATTCTTGTTAGCTTCGATCCTCTTGATGCAGGCTTCTTGGCACGTTGTGGAGATATGAACAGACAGGTATCGTCGGCATGAATGAATGAATAAACTTTGCTATCTTGATAAGAGTTTTTAATACTTCCTAACACACAATTAGAACACATTTCTGAACAATACCAATGTGGCAGAATTTGTCACATGTCCACCCACTACCATCTATAGAAACAGACAGATGAATCTAAAAATTGAAGAACATCTCTCTATCTTTCCTTTTTTTCTATATCAATGTTATCTATGGTACAAAATTATTATTATTTTATATATAAAAAAGGAAAGAACGAGAGGAAAAAAAAAGAAAAGAAAGAAATAATAATAATAATAATAATAATATGTTCCATTATAATGCATTACTTTAGTGTCCATGTATGACTGGCATACACGTAAATTCTTGCTGCCATAGCAGAAAGTTTTAAAGTTTAGTAATGCACACACTGTGACAATAATCAGATTTATAGCTGAGTCTCTGTGCTTTTCTGGGTTTTCCATTGTATAAGCCTATGTCTGTTGGCTACCGTGCATTAAATTCATCACATACATTTATTTCATGATAGTGAAGAGTGGACTTCCTGCAGGATCACAGGACTACAGTGTCTAAGGTGCTCACAATACATCAGTATGATACTCAATAAAGGCAGGGGTGAGTAAACATCACTAGTATACACATTCTTCTGTTTCATGTTTATTTTCCTCACACAGAGATGAGAAAGTTTTCCTTTGCCAAAGCATTTGCGAGGTTCTTCGCTTCCCAGAGTGTATATGCATCATCATTTGTCATATGACTTCTATGAATAATTTGTGCATGGAAACTGTGTATAATAATTGGACTACAGTCCCAGAATCGTGACAACAGTCCTTCTAAGATTTTTGTTATAAGAGCATACTTTCTAATCAATTACAAATGATCAATTGACAAGTAATCAGTGATCCTCAAAGATAAAGTGTAAATGAAAGTATTGTATTTTCCAAATTTGGAATTTATCAGTCAGTTGGACACTTGCAAATGGCCCAGGGTCTAACAGATAAGAGACTGTAGGTAAAAATTGGGACATCAGGCCTCCTAAACTTAGACATGACTGAAAGGAAAACAAAACAACCAAAGTAAGAAAAACAACAAGCCTCGTGAATGCAAATGGCAACACATTGGTAACGACAGAAGCTAACCTCAAATGATGCATTCTAAACATTCCAATAACTCATGTTCCATATCATGTCGAGGACATAGACAAAATATACATACATATACTCAAAGCATGAGTACAAATACTCTTGCAAAAAGTATATCTGTAATATATTGTAGTAAACAGAAATCGTAATTTTTAAAACTGGTTTACTAATTAGACACTTAAGAATTGCTTTCACCAAAATATTCAGTTCATGAATCATAAAACTACTACATACCATTTGGTTCTAGAGATCTGTGTCTTTATTTCAGGAATAAACTTCTGAAATTGGTGGTGTTTGAGTAATCTTTCTTCTAACAACATCTCAGTTAAGATCGTTGTCACCTTCATGGTTTCCATTGGGGAATTTCCATACAGACTGTAAGGTCCAGTATGTTGTGGTGATGTTTTGTTGTTTTCTCTCACTCCCACTGAATTATCATGCAAAAACGGCAGTGGAGAAGTTGTCATACACAGTGACTCTTGTATCTGTCAGATTTTCTACTGTAAGTCATCGACTTGTTGCCGTCAACCAGGCATCTTGTTTGTTGAAATATTTTATATCTGACAAACTTTATTGTGAAGAGGTTCACGTGATGTTCCTGGTTTGGACAATACTTCCGCATTGACAGCTTGCACTGCAGCACGCATTTCCTCCTCAGCTTTCTGAAATAAGTCCATATTGTATTGGGAAATCTATTCTTCAGAATCATAGTTGCAAAAGCCCAGAACTTTATGGTATTCACTTTTTCTTCCTTGCTGGCCAAGGAGCTTCTCATCAGTAGCCAATTTCTTGCAATTACAACAATTTTTCATTATTTTGGCTTTTGAAATGTGATACATGAGACATAGAATGCAGATACAAATAAAATAACCAGTCCAAGTATCTATGTTAATGACTGAATATGTTCAGTCATTAACATCCACTAAAAATGTGCTATTGACACCTCTGTTCCAGCTGCGATCCTCTGAAAACATATTGTACAAATTAAAAATCATGTAAAAGTGACTTGGTTTTCATTATAAATGAAAGACAGAACTTCTTACTATATTAAGAAAACCTAATTGTCATTCACATAATAATCTTTACAATGAGCACAGGAGAATGGCATCTGTACCTTATGAGAGTGCGACAGCAAAAAATAAAACTCAGAAGAGGTAACAGAACATCTGAAGTACAAAGATATGAGATGAACGAAATTAATCCAGCGATTAGGTATGAGGTCTTAGGAGTTGATACATTTGCACAAAAGCATAAATTTAAAGTAAGAGCACAAGCACATTGTTTATGGATCTATTTAAAAATAGTTAGTATCTGTAAAATAGGCTGATATAAAATATAATAATACAAGACCTCCACCCAAGTCAAAGAAAAATTCTATAGTTTAGCTTAATTTAATATGCAGCAACATATTGTCTACTATACATCAAATGCAAAATCACAGCAACCCACTACAAACTTTTTCGAATTTCTCACAGAATCTTATTTAAAAGCAAATGTCTCAAAAACTATGACCATTAATGAAATGAAGGGCATGTCATCATGAAGCTGACATGTAAAGCTAATATCACAAAAATGATTTTTTTTTACCATATAGTTTCTGTAAAATGACGTGTGCCTTGATTCTGTCTTCGCAGTGCACCGCCAACTGACCAAAAGCAGGCAAACAATGTATCTCCCCGTGCATAACAAACAAATGAACTTGCCCAGCACTTTGAGCGAAAATTGGTCACTGCACACTGGCCACTGTATCTCGTTCAGATTCTGCCCCTGTGTAATACGGGATTGACCACAAGGTATTACAAAAGGTGGACCTGTCATTGTAAAGTTGTCAGTAGAAAAGCTGTAACAACAGAGTGGTTTGGTTAGGAGTGCTCAGTGACTTCAAATGTGGACTAGTCATCAGAAGTCAGGTGAGTAACCAGTGGTGTTAGGGACATTGTAATCATTCTAAAGCTTCCCAAGTTGACTGTTAGTGATTGGATTTTGAAGGAAATGTGAATGAACCACCACAGCTAAAACAATACCAGGCAGATTTCGTGTACTGATGGACAGTGACCATCATGCATTGTAGAAGATGGTTGTAAAAAATCTCATGAAATCAGCTGAAGAAATCAGTCAAGAGTCCCGAAGTGTTACTAGTGGTCTATGTAGCACAATAACTGAGTATGGAGTTAATAAGACTGGCCGAGCAGCTCCTCATAAGCCACACATACGAGGTGCTACCGAAAATTTTTGGGACTGGTGCTGACATCTTTGAAAACCTTACCTTTGGACTAATGGTCACCATCACCCTCAAAGTAGTTCCCATCCACACTTACACATTGATCCCAGTGCTTATGCCACTGGTCAAACATTTTCTGGAAGTCCTGTTCTTTGAGGGTGTTTATCCCTGCCAGTGATGCTTCTTGAATCCTCTCTAGAGTGTCGAACTGACGGCCTTTCAACTTGAGTTTCAGTTTTGGGAATAGCATGAACTTGCAAGGTGTCAAATCTGGTGAGTGCAGTGGGTGGGATACAACTGCCATGTTGTTTTTTTGCCAAAAATGTCCTGGTGAGCAAGGACGTATGACAGGGCGCGTTGTTGTAATGCAGCAGCCAGTTCCCTTCACGCCTAGGTTTGGGTCGTCATCGCTGCACGTTTTCACGGAGCCATTGAAAAACATCCTAGTAATATGCAGAGTTCACTGTTTGGTTGGGTGGGATGAATTCTTTGTGCACAATTCCTTTGGTATCAAAGAAAATGATGGTCATGCTCTTCACTTTGCTCTTCACCTGTCTCGCTAACGGGCCTTCCAGTGTGAGCATCATCTTTGATGTCTGTAGGGCTGGCCCTGAACTGAGCATGCCACTCAAACACACGTGTACGGCTCATGCTCTGTCCCCCAAACACTTGTTGAATCATTGTAAGGGCCACTTTTCCTGAGATTTGATACACACACGGATCCATTGTAAAATTGCCACACACCAACACAGAGTATTACGGAAATCACTGTGGACACTTAACACGTCCTCCAAGCTGAATGCACTCCACACACTGACTTATCAGATATGCAGCTCTCCCCACCTAGCAGTGCAAAGATCTACTGCTCCTACTTTCCAGATGGCTGCACCAGTCCCGAAAATTTTGGATTCCACCTCGTATCTCTATCAATGCTAAGTGACACTTGAGGTGGTGTAAAGAGCGACACTACTGGGCAATGGATGATTGCAAGCAGGTGATTTGGAATGATGAATCATGCTATACTCTGAGTCAATCCATTGGAAAGTTTGGGGTTTGGAGTATGCCTGGAGAACATTATCTGCCATCATGTGTAGTCCAAGAATGAAATACAGAGAAGGTAGTGTTATGGTATTGAGGTGTTTCTTGTGGTTAGTGTGTGGTCCCAATATTGCACTTAACAAACTGCTAAGTGTGTAAGGATATGAAAATATTTTACAGTATAATGTACTATGTACAGTAGACGAACAGTTTGGAGATGATGTCTGTGTGTATCAGTATGATAGTGCACCTTGTCATATAGCAATATCTTTGAGGCTATGATTTGTTAGTAGTAACATTTCTGAAACAGACTGGCATGCCAAGAGTCCCAACTTGATCCCACTGGAACATCTTTGGGATCAGTTAGAACTTTGACTTCAGTTCCCAGTGTTCAACTTAACTATCTTCTCTGGTTTCAGCTCTTGAGGAAGAATAGACTGCCACCCCACAGACATTCAGATATCTCATTGAAAGTGTCCCTAGCAGTGTTCATGCCATTATAAAGACAAAGGCTGAATAAACCCCTGCTAATGTCCACTGATAGACATGTGGATACTTTTGGTAAGATAGGGAACACATTAAAAATGGAAGCTAAATGAACTTTAGATACTGATACTGGATTTGTATGTGTAAATATTAACATGTGTGATTTATGAGTTATCACATGTTAAGCTACAGTTGGTGTGGAAAGTTTATTCCTAAAATGTGGTGTAAATTAGGTAACATTGTTTGGATTTAAAGAAGTTGTTATAACTTTGTTGATGAAGTCCAAAAGATCAATGTGGAAGTACAGGGCTAAACAACTGTTATGCAGATATAATAACAACAACACATTTGAAGTAACAGCTAAATTGCTGAATGGATGAGGTGTACTAATGAATGATTCTGTCTTCACTTGAAATATTTGTCCAATGAAATCATTCATATGTTACTCTCACATTGTGAAAGTGGAAATTGAGACATTTATTTCATTTGAATTGCTATACTGTTCTAAAGTATCAAATACTATGCTAATGTGATATCTGTATTTGCAGCAACCTCCTAACTAAATCACATAGTTTAAATATCTCAGAATGTAATTCACGTTCTAAATTCAATACAGTTATCTTTAATTCTGATATTCTTAGATTTATCTGAGCCTCTTCTTTATGTAACTCAGCTGTATGACTGTCTATCTTAGAAATTTTTTTGTGTCTAATTTAAGGTTTGTTTCCTTTAAGGCTTTAGCATCTTCACCCAGTTTTGGATGTGGCTGTCCTATTTCATTTCCAATTTTTTACCTTTAATTGTCTTATTGCATCACTAATTTCTATCTTTAATCATTCAAACCATTGTGTTGTTCATATGGCTCACCCGAATCACTGTTATGCACACTGCATTGAATTGTTGACTGCACTGACATCACCCTCAGGGAAACAGTGGAGTAGTGATGCTGCTGTGTCTTAATCTATAAATGACTGAACAGTCACTGCTCACTCACTGCAATTAATCACCACCTGCCATAGTAATTGACTCTCTTCTATGCTGATGTATTTTGAAAATCTTCTTGGCTGAATATAATTCTGTGACTTCAAATTATAGGTTGTCACTGTAAATTTCTTTGTGATAATTGACTTTAGTGCTTAGTTTAACAATCACAATTCTTTTTTATGACCTTTTTTTAATGTTCTGGTATGCCTTTGGTTAATATGGAAAACCCAACATTTTCATGGTAATCCTCCATGGAAAAACATGTTTTTCTTCTTACATAGTCACTTCCAGTATCCTTCCTTTTTCCTATAATATTATTCACTTTTAATCCCTCTTTATGACGTATATCATACCTAGCGATGTTCAGGTGTTTGAATAACGTCAAGGAATAAACAGTTATAGCTTAAATGGAAAATCCTGGATGGAGCAACTAAACACACACCAGAAAAAGAATTCACACTAACTTTTGAGCACTAACACTCTTTCTGGCAGTAGTACTCTCTCTCTCTCTCTCTCTCTCTCTCTCTCTCTCTCTCTCTCTCTCTGTGTGTGTGTGTGTGTGTGTGTGTGTGTGTGTGTGTGTTTGTGTGTGTGTGTGTGTGTGTGTGTGTGTGTGTGTGTGTGTGTCACAAGTCCTTCCTGGAGAGAGACTGCCTTCTGAACCTGAGTCAGTCAGAAACTCGATTCTGCATGAAAGTCAGGGTGATTGGTTGGCTGCAAATAGCATGGCATTTGCCCATCCTCCTCATACCACACTCAGGTTGGGGTGTGTGTGCTGTTACCGAATAATGTTTGGGCCCAGTAATGTCCACCTTTAAAGTTTGGGTAGCTGCAAGGCTGAATACATTGATGGGCAGAATTGCTGAAATGCCTGTGGTACCCAAACCACTGCTCTGTTGAGTCTTTTGGAATGGCGTTGTTTGTTTTTTTTTCCAGCTGCAACTTTTTACTTAGTTACTGGTGTGTTGCCACTTACATGCTGAGTTTTGCAACTTGTGCTACCAGCTGTTCCATAGTAGGTTCAGTAGATGCCTGCAGGTGGTGGGAAGTATTCCTGCATGTTCCAGGGTTAGTGCCATCAGCTTCCATAACCGCGTGTGCTCTGGGTATGCTGTTGTTATTGTTGTTGATTTTTGCACTTGTGAAAACTTCACCTAAGCTGTTTGCAATAGTGTCTGCTTTTTTGCTAAGATTTGCTATTGTAAGTTGTGTGCCACGGTGATGGCACAGATTTTGGCTAGAAGTTTGTAAAGCCGTAGAACACACAAAGATTATTCAGGCAGAAATTCAGGGCCTGCAAATGAATATAAGTACTTGAGGACTTTTGACGGAGACTTGCCGCCCATTTTGTCATCTGCAAAAATTTTTTGTTATTGTAGCTTGGATGACAATGTATAACACTGTATCAGATCTTCCTTCAGTACTGCGTGACTTCGGTGTGGTAAAATTTCTATTCTTTCTCTTGTCACATCTTAGTCCAGATGTGGAAATACTACTTTCAATTTATCAATGTTATTTGCCACCCTGTGGTGCTGAAATATACAGTCAGCCTGCGTGAATGAGTGCTGTGATTGCATTGGTCAGCAAGCAGGACTAAAAACATTTCTCTGTCAAGCATATGTAATCAATCTCATGACTTTTCATCTGTTAAAGAGAATTAATAGTTAAAGGTGCTGATCCTGAGTTGAGAAGTAAATTCTGCTTCACTTTGATTCCTTTTTCTGGTGCTTGTATTGGCATATCTGTTGCATGAAAATATATGTTTGCAGTGTTATTGTTTTTTTATGGAGTTACCACTTTGGGAAACTTCATGCAATAGAAAATTTTAAGATAGATAGTTGCTTAGTTAATAACTGATAACATTTATTAACACTTGCCTCAGGCATAGTCATAGAGAATAAATAATAATGTAACTATGCAAACCCTTTTGTAGACAGCAATAACTTCACTCACGCATTGTAGCAAAGTAAATCCATCATGCCACCACAATACAAAATGCTTTTGGGGAGTACAGGTAGTTCAGACTTCGAAAAATATGTGATAGGTCAATGCAGAAACCCTTCCTTGTGCAGTCTACAGGGCTACCAACAGAGGGAGGAAGACTTGATGTTACTTACAAATTTTGAATGCACAGGACAAGCAAGACCTGGCTACCTTCCAAGACTAACTACTGCTGTTCATGTCAAACTCGTGCTCAGTCCGCAGTTTGTTAACGTATGACATAATAATTTACATACAGTGGTAATTCAAATTAATCACATATGTCAGAGGTTCCACATACAAAATCATTATCATCTACCTTCTATTTAAATATCACCTCTGGTTGATATAACAGTTACTGGGGAGTCTTTGCATTGCCAGAGCAGGATGCCAATCCATGAAATACTGTATTCTGCTTACAAGCTGGTACTTCCTCTTGCTAATTTGCTGAAAATGCTGTCCCAGGGTGAAGATGCACATCATTCCCCATTATGGCTCATTAACATGCACAATAAAAATAAAACCCATGCACATTATCAACACAGTTGTAGTAAACATATTATACTCTCGTAAGTAGAAGACATTAGTCCTTCTATTTTTTTACTCTAGTGATCATTACCTTGGGTGCATTCTCACCTTCCTCAGGTCTTGCCTTACATTAATACTTACACTTATTAACCACTTGTATACTGATATTTTACCTTAATTGTGAACAATTTATACATGTTTTATGCTTCTCCTCATACGATACCTTCCGCTAGTTACTCTGTTCTGCCTGCTCGCCTTGGTCTGCAGTCACTGTATTTGAACTTCTTTTTCACCATTTTCCTTTTTTTAATCTAACATGCTATAGGTACTTATTAGGATGAATACTAAGTAATGCATGTGCCTCCTCCTCTTTGCAGTACTTACATTACAAGATATAGTTACTTGATACCCATCATCTTTCAAGGATCTTACTTTTTAACATTCTTCTTTAAAAAATGTAATTCACTGTTCCATGTTTGTGATTTTATTTGCAAATCAGAGTAGTCCCTTTATGCTGCAAGAATTCTATTTCAATTTTCCATCTCTCCATTTTACCATAATTGATGTACAATGTGTTCATGGGGATTGGAAGAGGAATTCCACCTTATGCAAGACACCTTTTTTTGTTTTGGTTTCATCCAGACATGTTTCAGCACATTTTGTACTATCTTCAGTGAGTTTTTTAAAATCTTCTAACTTACATGATTCTATTGTACATTTAGTTTGGTAGCTATTCTGCTACACAGTCTACAACTTCTCATGGTTTTGATATTGTGGTGCTTTCTTATATGTTGTTGTGGAAGTGAATAGCCAGATTCCGTGACCTATGGTCACTTGACACTGCACTTTCTCCATTTTTTCAAAACATAGGCAGAGTTTTCGCCACCATACATGTATTTTTTGAAAAATCGAAGAAAGTGCAGTGTCAAGCGACCATAGGTCACAAAATCTGGCTATTCACTTCGCCAACAACATATGAGAAAGCACCACAATATCAAAACCATGAGAAATTGTAGATTGTGTACAGAATAGCTACCAAAATAAATGTCCAGTATAATCATGTAAGTTAGAAAATAAAAAAATAACCCACTGAAGATAGTACAAAATATGCTGAAACATGTCTGCATGAAGCATAACTAAAAATAAAGTCTCTTGCATAAGGCAGAATTCCTCTTCCCATTTCGTAGCAAGCACGGACATAGCAAGAAGACCTGCAACACCACAAGATGAATGTGTTCATGTTCGTCCACCACCTTTTCTGTTGATTGGCTATGTGCACCCTTTCCCCCTCACAACATTTGATGTGACTGACATGTGATGCACAAATCTGCATCATAAAATTTCATTTAAGTGTTGTCATCATATTGTCTCATGTGTAATTTTCCTAGGCTACCCTGTGGAGACAGGTTGTACTAAGACAATGTGTAAGAAGGAAGGGTTTCAGCAATAGAAACTTGTGAATGTGAAAGAGTGTGAAAGACAGAGTTGGCCCTCCAGTTGGAGAAGTAAGAAATGAAAAGAAAGATGGGCTCATTAAGATCGAAGAAAGAAAGAAGATAGCCTCGAAAGATTTTGTCCTATACCACCCACCACCCAAAGGCAATCCGTTCTGCTGATGTTCTTAATTGTGACGCTGGAGGGGAGAAGTTGCTTGGCATTCCCTACAGAGTGGTCTTGTCACAATTCCAACTGTCACAGAACCCAAAAAGTGACTCTAGTGAACCCATGTTTTAAGCATCAGAGAAAGAACAAACACCACATGGTGGAGGGGAAAATATGTATCTCATCAGTCATCAGTGTCCTGTGTCCATCTGTCTACTGTCCAACTTTTAATACTACTACACTGATACTTCCCCTAGAAACTCTTCATACACTCAACCATTTTACATTAAATTTTATAGCAAATTGTAACAAAAAATCTCCCAATAAAAAGAAATTCATTGCTGACACTTGTTCACTTGTCTATATTGCCCTTTTTTTCTTGTTGACTTTCTACAATCACCCATATTCATCTGATGCATTACTGCCACACTGTCAGTGATAAACCATAATGTTAGAAAACTGAACAGCTGATTGGTAACAGTTGAGATGCTTAGCACTCTTCTTCTCATACATGTCACGTTAGCTGATATACCTTCTCATCAAGCTTAAGTTATTGCGTGCAAGTACCAAAAACAGAAAAAAATACAGCATCCATACAGAATAGAAAAAAAAAAAAAAAATTTGAAATGACACGAGATTTAACCAGTTAAATGTCATTCATATGTGTATGAGGTATCATTTTATAAGTGATTATGTGTATTCTGGTCTGACTGAGGTGTTTCATGTGTCTAATTGTAGGATAGGATAGTTAGAGATAATATCTTTCAGAAGAGTATAGGCTAGAAAAATAAAGAAGAAACTGTTCTACAGGAAATGAAAGTATAAATAGTAGAACACTTAACTCGGGGCCTGATAGACGTCATCCTATCGAACTTGCTTAGAATGCAGGTTTCCCCAAGGACTTATTTGAGTAAGGTAAACTCTGGTTTGTACTAGCATCTACAAAACTCACAGTATTTGGTGTGAAAACCTGTGTATTTACTTGTTGTTTGGTCTGACCTGTTACATTGTTTTTGTTG
This sequence comes from Schistocerca serialis cubense, assembly GCF_023864345.2. NCBI lineage: Eukaryota > Metazoa > Arthropoda > Insecta > Orthoptera > Acrididae > Schistocerca > Schistocerca serialis. The sequence goes on along the minus strand of NC_064646.1, from coordinate 211,552,355 downwards.
TGGTTGTTCTGTGATGTACTACACAAATTACTTTCCTTTCATCTTTTATTTATATTTGTATGCCTATTACTGACACTAGTTTCATTAGTACCGTTACCTCTTCATTTATAGTCATTTTTCTCTCTGTTTCAGGTATCTAGTTCTATCTATAAAGGTCAGTAGCTCCTTAACAACCATCCATTTTGTGTACAAAATCTCCTGTTCTTAAAAGTCTTCCCATGATGTAAAACCTTCAGAATGGGCTGTTCCCCATTCTGTCACATTTCCAACTGAGTAATTCAGAGCAAAATTTATTTTTCTTTGGTCTTCCCAATTCTTAGGTAAAGTCCTCAAAACGGCATATGTGAATGTACTTTTCCATCTGGTTTAAACTTGGGAAATTGCTTTGCCAAGTTGATACCTGTCCATAACTGAAGCTCTTCTAACCATTTGTTTGGATTTCCTTTACTATTTTGATATACTGTAGTCTTTTACTGTAGCTATATTTGTGTTGTTTCTAAATCATCCTGGATTTTGTGCAACTCCTGATTAGAATTAGATTTGCCAGTAGAAGTAGTTGTAAAAGAGGAATCAGTTCTTTACTGTACTTTTTCCCTACAAACCTTGCAGTCACTCCTCCAAAACTGGCAAGGTGATATGAGGACTCAAAATTTTATTGAGTGCCCTACCTTGCTTATTGCTGTATGCTGTGGGTGAACCATGGTTGGGTGCTGGCTCGCTGTGGCTACTGCTGGAACTGCTATGATATGGCCAGTGACACATAACTGTGTGGCACCATAAACTGTGTGCCGAATTGAACTGCTCTTGTATGGTCTATCAGCTGCTAAAGCGGCATTAATCTCTTCTCCGAGTCCAACATAAACTCTTTCATGTTGCAAGTTTAATTGTTTGTGTGTGACTCATGTCAACCTTTCATAAACATGCAGAGTAAAATACCAGTTGACTTTGTTAATAATTACAACTGCAATTTATATCCTCCATTTCTCCATAAATTTCTTTCTTTTCTTTCTCAGTCACACACACAGAGGTCTTCTTATAATTGCGTAGGCTTCCACGGCCAGAGTCAGTCGACATAAAAGTTTTCTTGGTATAGTACTGCATCATAATGTAAAAACTACTGCTGCTGGAGAAGAAAACCAACATTTTGGCCACAATTGCAGTGGCCTTCTTCTGGGAAGAAGGCCACTGCAATCGTGGCCAAAATGTTGGTTTTCTTCTCCAGCAGCAGTAGTTTTTACATTATGACGCGGTACTATACCCAGAAAACTTTTATGTCAAGAGGTCTTCTTCTTTAATATATGAATAATTTGAATGCAACCATATAATGCGTGTACTATTAGATGTTCCATTGTTGATCCTATTGTCTACTGTCCTTGACAACACCGTGTAAACTTGGATTTTTTTAATTATTTTTTTTTTAAATTTTTTGCCCCCCCCCCCCCCTCCCCACTCTCTCTCTCTCTCTCTCTCTCCACTGAGGTCACCAAATGGTATGTTTCCTTGGTCTTTATTTCCCTGATGGGGATGTTAGGAATAGGCTCTTGAAACAGTCCAGTAATTGATCCATAACTTCCATATCTTGCTAGGTTTCATGAGTCTCTTACTTTTTCCCTCACGATCGCCATACAATATCAGTGCTGCAAGGGTCCTGCTATTCAGTATCCACACCTTCTCGCCAGTGGACTTCAATCTGTTGCATCAAAGATGCTGAAAGGGACTTTTCTTGTTCCAGTGGAATGACACACACAGAGAAGTTGAACTCAGTGTATTTCTTGTCACGTATGACTCTAACTTCTCTTAACTGAGTCAGCTACTTATGTGTTACATTCCAGCTAGATGTTGTCATGCATCCATCTTACATGAAACTCAGAACAGTAGCACAATAAAAACAGAACATCAATGCTGTGATGATTTCTTTGGCATTATGAAGTCACATGCACTCCATGCCTTTCCCTTACAGCCCCATGGAGCAAATAACTCCATCCAGCAGATATAAGCATCAGCCCATGCCCACATCACCAATAGCACAAGCTCAGTACAATTCCAATCTGCACAAGCCATAAAAAAAACCTTTCAAAAGTGGGATGCTTCCTACTTACTAACTACCTTAACCCATGAACATCTTTTGTCGGTCATTGGATATTGAGGACGTGAAACATCTTGTTCTATAAATGACACATTACACCTCAAGAGTTGTAGAATATACTCTTGTTATCAACATTTGTAGTCATGTATGTTCATTTTATGTATGTACTACACCATTTTATGGCTTTTCTTGTTTACAGTTACATAGTACTCAACTTTTTTCCCTTCTTGTTCTCCTTGTATTACTTGACTAAAATAATTTGTGCTCCCCTGTTCAGACATAACTTCAAAGAGCAATATTTGCTAGGGAGACTGCATAGTCCAGATATTTTTTTGGTTTCTCTTTCATGTTCACAAGACTTGTAAATAAGCAAGCATTTAGTAAAGACACACAATCAATGTATCGTATAAGAGAGTAAGGCATGGTGTCTGGATGACTAGAAGTGCTTTGATGAAATGCCATTACGAAACTTAGACCATCAGCAAAAATGATTTACAAATGTGATATTCTATGATTTGAATCAAAAGATGTTAGAAGTTTTCTTTGCAGGGAAATTTAAAAATATGAAGAAAGACAGGAATGAGTTTAATGTAGGTGCAAAATGAGAATCATAGTATTAAGCATGGACAAAATGGCCTGGTAACTGTGGAATAGTCCTGATAATTAAATGAAGTGATTCAGTAGAAATGAAATGTTTACAGGCAGTCAATTTCTGTGAACAATAGAGTGACAGAAGTATCATTTCTGGGAGTAAAACTAAATCAACAAATACTTCACATATTTACGCACTGTAATTTGAAGATGTTCATGTAAAAGTATAATAAACTGTTACTAATAGCATCTGTCCATCCTTGAGGGATGATGGTGCAACATGCTTGGTTCAGACTCTGCGGCGTCTGCTGTGGCTAAAAAGTCCCACTCAAGAGTGGCAGTCCCCACTGCAGTTTGGACATGTGATTTGAGGGACTTTGAGCAGAAGCTCTCTTTGCTTTGTCCTCTTCCTGATTTGTTCCTGTGTGCGTTTGTCCTCTGAGAGCTTGACGCCATTTCACAGAGTTACTCGCCACTTGACACGGTCATCTGCAATGCTTTCCCAGTGACTTGGATTGATTCTGGTCTTGGTCAGGTCTCTCTTGCAGACATCATTGAAACGAAGATGCAGTCGTCCCACAGGCCTCACACCCTCCTGAAGTTCTCCGTACAGCAGTTGTTTCGGTATCCGTTCAGGATCCATGCGCCTGACATGTCCCAACCATCTAAGATGTCGATGACTCAGGAGTGCAAAGATGCTGGTTGTGCTTGCACGATGAAAGACTTCGGTGTCGGGTACTCTATCTCTCCAATAGGTCTGAAGGATCTTCCGGAGACAGCGGAGATGGAAGCTGTTGAGTTGAGATTCATGCTTAGAAAGAGTTGTCCATATCTCACAGCTATAGAGAAGGGTGCTTATAACACAAGTGTTGTAGACTTTCAATTTAGTTTTTGTGGTAAGCAGTCGATTGTTCCATACTGTGTTTTTCAATCTAGCCTTGACAGATGATGCCACTGCGATTCTGTTAGTAATTTCAGTGTCCATGGACAAGTTGCTACATATTGTGGATCCCAAGTAGGTAAAGTCATCAACTACCTGAAGAGGATTGCCATCAATGCTGATGGATGGAAGGTTGGTAGTGCTCTGCACCATGATCTTAGTCTTTTGAAGGCTGATGAGTAGACCAAATTTTTCACAGGCATGTGATAATTTGTTGATTATATACTGCAGCTCATCTTCTGCGTTTGCTACTAGAGCTGCATCGTCCGCATATAACAACTCACGGATAACAACTGTATTTACTTTGGTCTTGGCCTTGAGGCAAGCAATGTTGAAAAGATTTCCATCAGACCTCATATGTAGATACACTCCCTCCTCACAGTCTTCAAAGGCAAATCCGAGCAGAAGGGAAAAGAAAATCCCAAATAATATAGGAGCTAACACACACACACCCCTGTTTCACACCGCTATTAACAGGGAATGCTTCTGATGTTTTACCGTTGAAGCAAATTGTTGCTTGTGTTTTCTCATGGAAAGAGACAGTTATTTGTAGTAGTTTAGATGGGCATCCAATCTTCTGCAACAGTTTGAAAAACCCGTTTCTGCTCACTAAATCAAACGCTTTAACAAGGTCAATGAAAGCAATATAAAGTGACCTCTGCTACTCACGACATTTCTCTTGTAGCTGTCTTAAGGAGAAGATCATATCTACGGTTGATCGGCCAGGCCTGAAGCCACACTGGGATTCTGGGTAGATTCTGGAAGCTAAGATTTGTAATCCCATTAGGATGACTCTTGCATAAGCTTTCCCGGCTACACTTAGTAATGAAATGCCTCGGTAATTGTCACAGTCATTTCTGTTCCCTTTCTGTTTATATAGAGTAACTATCTTCGAATTCCGCATACTCATTGGGACATAACCTTCTTCCCAGCTGGTTGTGATAAGTGAATATAAATGTTTGAGAAGAACAGACTTGTTATACTTAATAACCTCTTCAGGGATCCCATCTTCGCCTGGGACCTTTCCGTTAGCAAGAACTGAGTTCTTCCATAGTAGGCATTGCATCTAGTTCTTCCATAACTGGCATTTGTTTGGTGGCGTCACATGCATCCTTGCTAACTTCATTCTCGGCTGCATACAACTCGAGGTAGTGTTCAACCCAGCGTTCTGTTTGTTTGCCTTAATCAGTAATGACTTCACCCGTCTTGGACTTCAGAGGAGCTGTTTTTCTGACAGTTGGTCCAATTGCATTCTTAATACCATCGTACACTGCCTTAGCATCCCCAGAATCGGCCTCTTTCTGTATACCTGCACATCAATTCAGCCAGTAGTTATTTGTGCATCTGGATGTTTCCTGTGCCCTGTTCTTTGCTTTTCGTAGGTCATCTCGAGTTCTTTCATTTGGGTTTCTTTTGTAAGCAAGCAGGGCTTTCCATTTAGCCTCAGTGACTGGTTCCATTTGTTCCAAATTTTGATCGTACCAGTCCTTATTTCTTTTTCCTTTTATTCCATAGGCCAATACTGCTGAGTTGTAGATTGCACCAGAGAGTTTTGCCCATTTCTTATCAACACTCCTTTCTGCTTACATGTTTTGTGAGAAAGCATTTTCAAAATTACTGGCAAAATCCTGCTTTCTTTATGACTCATGAACATAATCTGTATTGATACGGGGATGACTTCTCGGTTTAGCGTGGTGATATTTCTTAGGAGTGAGCCTCAATGTGCACACCACCAGGGTGTGGTCAGTGTTGCAATCAGCACTATGATAACTTCATGTCAGTAGCACATTTTTGAGACCAGTACACCTAGCTATTACTAAGTCTAGTTGATGCCAGTGATGAGAGCGCGGGTGTCTCCAGGACACCTTGTGCTGATCCTTAAGCTGGAAATATGTGTTTGTAATGCAGAGTCCATTAACTGTTATAGTGAAGCCAAAACAAGGAATTTTCCTCAAGTAAATATCTCAGAGGTCTGAGTAACTAAAAAAATAGTTGTGAAAATCACATCCATATTGATAACTGCCATCTGAACCATACCAAGAGCTGATTATTTAGAGCACCTGATCTTAGATTAGTGCATTAATGAACTTGGATATTTGCAGTATATAAACTTTAATCTCAGATTATTTCACTGTGATAGCCGATGTGAAGCCATCATACAACAGTTATTCAAGGAATATTGGGGATATTCGGCCCACTTGACAGTCATGTTGTTATTGTGTTAACGTGTTTTGTGACAAGATTATCCCATTTTCAAGTGCTAAAAACAATGAAACCAGATGAAACGCTCCTCCTTATACTGGCACAAATATAAGGATAACAGACCCCCTGAGTTGCAACCAACTTTAAAACATTTTTTATGCCATTAGACTTCGTTCCAACTTAAAACCAAGCTACACACATGCAGTGTCAGCTCAGACCATAAAACAGAAACCATCACAAGCCGGTGCATCCCCCATTCCTTAGGTACAATTGCAAACTGAAAGCCACTGTCATCACATACTGATACCAATGATTATATGTACATAAAACCTATTGCTCAGCACCAGCAATACTACTGTCTCTCATAAAATCTTTGAGAAATGCCTGTCTGGTCGTAGTACCTTACTCTTCCGTCCTCTCATTTAAAAAGTTGACCAATTTGTCTTTCAAGGCACAGTAAATTTCTACCTCCTCTAAATTTGATAGTGACAGCCCTTATTCTTCTATGTGTAACACGCTCATGCTTTCTGTTATATCTCCCAATGAATGCTGCTCATTCATGACATGCTTTGCTACAGCTGACGAGCCATTCTATCTATTCTTGTGCTCTTTAAATCTAACTTTAAAATTCTGTCCCATCTACCCCACTTCTTCACTTCACAGTTCTGACATTTTACTTCATATATTTCTGATTTCCCAATCCAGCTCTCATCTGTGTCAATCTTATGCCTCAGCCTCTCTCCTAATTTGTGCCTGTCTTGAAAACAACCACTTTCTTGTTAAACAACCTCACTAATTTATGTGAGGTGGTCCCCCAATATGGCATGACTATATTGGTCTGGATTTTTATCACTTTGCTGGTTACCATGCCTAACTGCTACGTCCAACTGATCCATCAAACCTACATCAGAACCATTTTCTACCACTGTTTGTCTAAGGGTTTTCATTTCCTCATTCTTGTTTTCTGGACTTAGAGGCACGTAATTAGCCCTGGGCACCACATTTTTTGAAAAATGATAATTTATGTTTATGGTGTGCTAGGAGGACTTATCAATAACCACCCCTGTGAACATGGTTTGAGTTGACAATGTGCATGTGCAGCTTGTTTTTAAGTTATGACGAGGCCTCATGGCATAAAAAAATTTGAAAGTTGATTGTAACTCAGGGTGCGTGCTACCCTTATATGTCTATCAGTATGAGGACAATTGTTTTATCTGGTTTCCTTGTTTTTAGCACTTAAAATGGGATAATTTTGTCCTGAAACATGTTGTGGCAATAATTACACAATTGGCAACTGGGCAGCATAACGTCAATATTACACTGTGAACTAGAATCAACTCTGACTACCAAAATTTCATGGGTCAAATCAAGTTCAACTGCAATTGCCAATTCAAAATCTAATGAAATTACTAAAGGATGAATCTCACTTTACCCAAAATCAAATTGAAAAGATGTGAACATTAAAACAGTAGTTGTTAAACACTCTCACACTGCTGAAACTCAAATAATTTTTCTTTTTTCTATCCGTAAGTTGGGCTTTAGTTCCCTCAGACAACAGTCTCTCTCTCTCTCTCTCTCTCTCTCTCTCTCTCTCTCTCTCTCTCTTTGTGTGTGTGTGTGTGTGTGTGTGTGTGTGTGTGTGTGTGTGTTTGTTTCTAAATATGGAGATGGAATTTGTCAGATAGCTTAATTTATTTTTAAATGTTACTGTCTGCCGCTTAACATCTCCTCTAAGTGGGGAGTAGCAATCTATCCTAATTCATATTTTGAATATAATAGAGGGAAACATTCCACGTGGGAAAAATATATCTAAAATCAAAGATGATGTAACTTACCAAATGAAAGCATTGGTATGTTGATAGAGACACTAACAAATTTTTTGTGTGTGTGTTTGTTAGTGTCTCTATCAACATACCAACACTTTCATTTGGCTAGTTACATCATCTTTGTTTTTAGATATATCTAATTCATCTTTTTTATATATAGAAACTGCATCAACCTTTAGGTATGCTACATGTGGATGGCTGTTTAAGTAAAACAGTCACAAGCATGCTACCTCTTTTATACCTGCCATACCTCAGTTGTATGAGACATTCGCAGGCAAGCAAGGCTCTGTCTGGGTGGATGTTTAATTCCCTAGTGCCTGATGGGAACGTAATGGCTCTTCCTGCTCAGACTCAGACTCCGGACAGAATTTGTGAACTGTCAGGAAGTATTAATACCCTACCACCAAAAAGATCTCGGGTGGACAGTCCTGTGAAAAAGTTATAAGAATTTCAGTAAAGAAAGCAATAGGTCACAAATTTGTCAAAATACATGTATAACATGAGAGAGTAAGGATCTTTGGAAAAGTATCTCTTTTATATATATTCACAAAGGCTTGGAAGCAACTGCCGCAACTTTAAAAGAATCAAACAACTGAATAGAGCACCCTATTGATTAAGTCAGCAACATCACTAAAAATGTCTATACTTTTATGCTCCAAAAAAATGAAGTGGCTATCCTATAACACCTGAAACTCATAAATCCCATAATTTCAGTATTGGAATAGTCACCTTCCTTGATATAACAAAAAGTGACCCCATAGAATTAGAGGTAGACTGGTCCAATGTAGGCTTCACAGAGATGAAGAATATTACGCAGAAAGTAAATGGGTCACTTGAAAATAGTGTGACATTTATTATTTATTTTAATGTTTAACATTTAAACCTCCCATACTACCAGAGAATATCACAGCTATCTTTGTCTGCCCCACAGTTACATCCGGTGTACCAAAACCTGTGAAACATTTTACCTGCCAAAAGTTAAGAGATAACAGCTCTTAGTTGTAATAGTTAAAGCTGTTTGCAGTAGATGCAGATCAAAGGCACATGATACATATGAATATGTACATACATGCCAAAGTTTCTGCATTAGCCGAGTAATCATCCTCTGTGGAGCAGTGATTCTGTATTCGTGGAGAAGGAAGAAAGATTCAGGAATTATAGGTAATGAGGAAAATAGTGTGTGGTGAGGACAAGTAAACCTTCATGGCATTGTAACCTTAAGTATTTGCCATATCCTTTGCAACAGTTCATAAGAAAATTGTTACCAAGAGCAATGCATCAACCTAATCTCCATCAGCTAAGCCAGACAGCTGCACCTACAAACAGAAAACTCCCTCTGAACCATCAAGCACTCCAAAGCCAATAGATCATCCAAGAACTAAATCCAATGCCAAGAAGCTAAGAAGTCAGAATATTTGTCTATACTAAAACCATCACCTGTAGGTTAAGAGAGCATTTTATCCAAAAACCAATTAAAGGTGAAGAAAAATGTTTTAAAACCATTGGAATGCTGAATACTGTCACCTTCTGATGGCAAAAGCTATGTTACTACCATCATTATTTATTATAGAGTACCAAATTGTCAAAGTACCTTTTCACTCTATTGTCTGCTGCACATCACCATGCCAGAGAGAGAGGGGAAAAGAAAAGCCTCACAGTTCAATGGCCCTGATGATTAAGTGGATTCTGAATTCATGTGGAGGAGCTCAAATTTCAAACCCAGAAGAAGCCACTGTGCCATTGCGTACCACAGAAAGTCTTGTACATTTCGAAGCTTCACAGGGAAGTATTTTTGTTAGTGGGACATTAAACACTAATCTTCTTTTCTTCTCAATACAATGTAGTCTATTAAGTTAGCTGTGATAAGTAGGGCTATGCCTGAGGTGAGATGCATTGCCATTTTTCTCTTTTGATTTTCCATCAAAAAGTGGGTGGTTGCTATATTTTTTTCATTTATTTTACATTCATTTAATGTTTAGAAAGACCTAGAGGAATATATATGCAAATAGTTTGTCAGATATGGTAAACATCACTAGCAAAATGTTTATTGATGATGCTTTTGTCTACAGTATAATGTAATTGTTGGACTTTTGTATGGAAATCCATAATGATTACATCATTTTCACTTGGAGTAATGAATGACACATCTCTTTAAATGTGGACAAACATAAGATAATATCAACAGAAAAAGAGAAATAAACATGTAGTGGTCAGTTATAAAAAGAACTTTCTAAAGCCAAGATTGCATAAATATTTATTTATTTTCAGTAATCAGTTTTGACAGACTTTGCTGTTATCTTTGGATCTTCAAAATTTTTGTTAAAAACATGTTCATTGTGAAGTGAAGCGGCACACCAAGTTGTCCTGTTAGTGCATAAAATGTAGCAACGTATAGAAAGGTTTGTCAGTAATAAAACATTTACAATCAAAAAGCACCTTATGTACATGGCCATGTCAGCATATGTAGCACTCACAGATGATGGTTATGTCGTACAAATCACAGTATACAATTGCTGAATCAATGGAACATGTCAAGCTAACAGAAGCGCTACTGTGCATTTTATTATATGTCATGAAAAGGACAGTTGCTACTGATCATACAGCGGAGATGCTGAGTCACAGATAGGCACAGCAGAGAGACTCAGAAAGTGAGTTTCCGGCCTACACCTCTTTGTCTTGGGAGTCTGTCTTCAAGGAAGCTACAGAGATTAGATTAGCTAATAATTTAATATATATTTGATAAAGATAATTTGCAAGAAGAGCTCACATACTTGAAGAGCATTTTTAAAGTGAACGGAATTTCTCTGCAACAAATTTGTAGCATTCAATGTAGAACCTAGAATGCAGGTATGTGATGGGGAAGAAGACAGTAATTATTTCAGATAAAGAACATTTTTGCCATGTGCAGGTTCTCTTTACTTGATGATAGGCCGTATTCTTGAGAAACACTGTGTTAAGGTGATCTTACGGCATCCCATACAGGTTGCAGCTTTACTCGGCTCTGTAAAGGACAATTTATTGCTTCATAAGGTGAGTGTGTATCACATTCCTTGTGGAAATTGTGAGAAGTCATACATAGGTCAAACAACACACACTGTTCATGCGAGATCTGTAGAACATTGAAGATACACATGCTTATCACAGCCAGACAAGTCAGCTGTTGCTGAACATTGCATTGATACAGGGCATTCGATGAACTACAGTGATGTGAAGATTCTAGCATCCGCCTCTTCCTTTTGGGATTCTATGTTCAAGGAAGCTATAGAGATTAGATTAGCTAACAATTTAATAAATGGAGATAATGGTTTTAATTTGGACAAAGCAAGGAATCTGGCTCTTGGGATAGTTAAACTGCAGAGAAGTGTTATCACCACTAAACATACGTCAATAAACGAGTCGAATGTCTGTACACCTTTTCCACAGGTGGCACGTGTGTAAATGTATCTCTTTGCTGCTGACCAGCGTCTGTAACTCACAGGTGCGTACCACCACGGTGGAGCAAATAAGACCACGCTTGGCACATTGTCGTCAGTCTTGTGAATTACTCTGAGGATGGTCGGACAATATGTGGCTGAAATATCAGTGGAAGAAATTTTATTTGCATGGCTTCATGTCCAAAGTTTAATGGACTATATTATTATGTGTTCTGCAACACTATGATATTGATGTAGTGGTCTGGTTGAATAAAAACCAAGTAAGTAAATAAAAATCCATATCTTTTATGTTATGTGGTTTCTGTAGTTGAAAATCCCTGTTACTCCTATTACCAATGACACCGATGTAGGCTTCAGGACTTACAGTGCACACATACACTGACCAACCAAAACATTATGACCACTGCCCACCATGATGCTGAATGCTAACAGGAGGCATTGCAGGCATGTGACAAGGTAACAAAAGTATACTGGTGCAGACATGGACAGGGTACCGCCTTAGCAGAGATATGGGCTGTAAATGGGGAAATCCATTGAGATGAGTGACAAAGGGCAGATTGTTAAAATGCAGACCCCATGAACAAGGATCTCAAAAGTAGTAAAGCTGGTCGAATGTTCATGTGCTGCTGTCATGCACATCTACAGAAAGAAGTAGGACAGTGAAACTACCACTGGGTGCTAAATGGTTGGATGTCCATGACTCTCCACAGAACGTGGGGTTCTGATCTGTAAAGTTGGATAGATGGGGATCTGTGCCATCTCTTCCAAAAGAGCACAATGCTGGTGCATGCTGAAGTGTTTCGGGGCTCACCATTCATCAAACAGTATTGAATGGAGCTCCACAGCAGACCACACCCGTGTGTGTTCACATGTTGACCCAACAATGTCATCAGTTACAATTGCAGTGGGCACAGGACTATTTGGGTTCAACCATCGATCAATGGAAATGTGTTGGCTCTTCAGGTGAATCACATTTTTGCTACACTAGGTCGATGGTTGTCTCTACAAACACTGTCATTGAGGTGAACGACGGCTTGAAAGATGCAGTGCGCCTTGGACACAGGCTGGTGGGAGCAGTGTTATGTTATGAGAGACATTCTCTTTTGCTTGCATTGGACCTGTGGTGGTAATCAGAGACATGCTGACAGCTGCAAACAACTTGCATCGCTCCATGCATGATGTCTTTTCCAATGGCAATTTCATCCATCAGTAGTATAATTGTCCATGTCCCAGATGCAGAACCATACTACAGTGGTTGAGGAGCATTATAGTGAACTCATGTTGATGTCTTGGCAATGTAATTTGCCTGATGTAAATCCTATGGAACCCATCTATGTTCCTATCAGACACCATCACCGTGTACACAAATCAGCAACCCATTATTTACACAAATTACATGATCCGTGAGTAGTTATCTAATGTCACATCGCTCCACAAATCTACCAACAAACTGTTGAATCCCTGATATGCAGAATCAGTGATGTATTTCATTCCATAGGTGGACAAACAAGCTGTTACGTAGAGGGTCATAATGTTTTGGCTTATCGATGTAAACATCACGTATAGTAAGTATTACTATATTTTTATAAGCATTGTAAAGAAAAGTATAATTGAGAAACTGTGTTTTTTATGGAATTATGTTGTTGATGTATGGTGTTGCTACTATCCTTTATTAACAAAATTGGCAAACTAATATTAATGATTGTTATTTGTTACTGCAATATACAAATAAAATTTGGTATAGTGTTCTGGTCTTCTTCCATAAGGAGCTTCCCTCCTCCTCCTCCTCCTCCTCCTCATCTCTCTCTCTCTCTCTCTCTCTATCTATCTATCTATCTCTCCCTCCCTCCCTCCCTCCCTCCCTCCCTCCCTCCCTCCCTCCCTCCCTCCCTCCCTCCCTCCACCTCTCTCCTTTTTTTGGCACCTGTAGACTGTGATGAATGAATGAGTTAATAGAATTGTTCTATATTGGAAGTTCTCTTTCACCTAAATTATATTTGACCTGATTTTTTGTTTAATTTATCAGTCCAAGAAAAAAGTGGTTTTGCGTCATATCAATTTTTTAAATCAGCTAAAGAAACTTCTAAAATTCACTCTGATGATAAAGTGTCTTTTTACACATTTATTGCTACCAGGCAGTTCATTGTGTGGAGTATGTTTGAATGATATTGTTAACCATAGAAGATGTACATCAGAATGGATGAAGCTATAGTTTAGAACTTATGATTAGAAAATAATTTGCAGGTCTGTACCCTCCTTCATAACCCAGACAGGCGCCTGCATGAAGTGGAAATAACTATCTTCTCTCCTGTTCGACCAATGTTGTCTGAACAGTGTGATATTCAGAAGGTGGAAAACTGCATGAAGAACAGTGCCTTTTATTATATAGAGACAAAACATGATGGAGAAAGGTTTCAGATTCATTTTATGACTGGCACATTCAAGTATTTTTCAAGGTAAATTAAAAGATGCAATTTCCTATGCTTTCAAGCCCTTTTTGTGTTTTCAAGCCCTTTTTGTGTACTGATTAAAGAGAAAAATCCTAAAAATAAAAAATTAAGGTCCACATATTTCTGTGTTCCATTGGAATTTTCTGTTCATGAAATCTGAGTGAAGTGAAAACATTGTGGTTATCGCTCTAACATTGTGGTTATCGCTACGCGCGACCAGTTTTGTTGGAGAAGGAGCTAGATATTATCAACCTATGCTAACTGCATTACTGTTCAGTAGATACCATCTGAATACATTTAAAAAATCTCATTTATAATTAGTAAATACACTTACAACATTTACTATTTGGGTACTGAATTTTAAATTTTTGAACAAAGCTACGTTAAAAAACAGTGATCAAAAATGTCATGTGTCTGTTGAGGCTGTCTGTTACTAGAATAAAATGTTTTATTCATTACTACTTAGCAGTTCTGACTACATGGTCATTACCAAACATCATGTACATATGATCATATGTATGCTAATAACAAATAGCAGACATGAATGAAAAAGAAAACTCTGAGTTATGTCAAAATGCATCGTCAATTCTGTTGCTTATAAATTTTATTGTCAAACAAAAACAGGGTAACTCTGTTTACACGTATTGTGAAGTGGAATAAACAACAAGAATATGTTTTCCTATCCCTGCGTAGTCATTTTCCTATTAACTGATTCATCACTGAAAATTGTATCCCCTGTTTTAATTAATTTGTGATGAGTAGGTACAAATTAAGTGATATGCTTTACCTTCTCTACAAGTGTTTTTCTTGTCACATTTGTACCTGTTGATCTTCAGAATGTGATTGCATACATCATCATCAAATATTGTTAATTATTGAAGACATAGCTTGTCTCCTGAATGTGCTCCTTCGGGTTTTTTCTGATCTAGATGTTTTTTGAGTGATCTGTTGAGGAAGTACACTGCTGCAGAGACTATTTGTCCTCAGTACTTTATTGGTAAATTACCTTCAAAGAGTAGGCATTGTGCTTTCTTCACAGAGGTCCTGTTATAATGTCTGATTACACCATTTTGTGAATCTATCAGGTCTACAGACACCTTCTTTCAGAAAAATTCCCAACAGACCATTGCACTTGATTCTTGTTACTTAGTGGAGTTGTGGAAATCAGTCCAAAGAAGCTGTCCATCCTTTTTCTAGGGCAAACTTCTTCATCTCTGAATAGCTACTGCAATAACTACTGCAACCTACATCTATTTGAAACTGCATATTACACTCAAGCCTTGCTCACTATCTGCAGTCTTCCTCCCCCCCCCCCCTCCCCCTCCTCCCAACTGTCCATTTCCTCCAACCCCTGTCTCTGTCCACCTCCTCCAACCCACACTCTCTGTCAATCTCCTCCTCCCCCTTCTCCCTCTTCATCTCCTCCTCTTCCCTTTTTCTGTCCATCTCCTCTTCATCTCCGTATTCTCCTCTTCCCTGTCTCTGTCCATCTTCTTCTTCCTCCCCCCCCCCTCCCCCTTATCTGCCCACCTTCTCCTCTTCCCTTCTCTCTTTGTTATTACTTCCACCCCAACAGGAGGCTGGTGGTTCTTACTCCCACAGTGTTTCTTCCCAGATCATGACTAACATATGTACCAAATTTGGTTGAAATTATTCGAGGGGTTTGGGATGAGCTTTTTATCCATGGTTTTGCCCATTTACACACATTATGTACAAGTCAAATATGTTTCACTTGCATTTAACATATTCCACACATATTTGTACAATTATTTCACCTGGATATCTAGCGAATTTTTTCACGGCCAAACTTCCCCGAATGGGGGACGCCCACCCTACAATGCCCTACAGGTTCATTTTGACCACAGCTCAATGGTTATGATGTCATGTCTCTTGAAACATGTGTGATACTATATTTGTGTATGTACTTTCAGTGGCATATGTAGATACTGTCTGCGAAATGTGTTGTGAATAAAGTTAGTAGCAGAAAAGAGATAAGTATTAATTATAAATGTCATACATGATGCTGCAGTTTTTCACACATCTCAGTGTTTATGACATCATATCTCCTCAACTATGCCGTACAATGATGTAGTTTTGCTGGTACTTTCAATGGTGTATGTGTATACTGTCTGCAAAATGTGTCACGTATACAGTTAGTAGTAAAGACATAATAAATCAAAACATCATGCCTCATGCGACAGTTTTATTGCAAGAACAGTGATTATGTTGTAAAAAATAAACTTTATTCCTTTCATCATTTTGTTGAGAGTTGTCAGCAAGAAAAAGTTTCGTAAAAGTTTGATATTATGTGTAAAGTTTGTTGCTAGTCACTAAATGCTCTCATTCTCGAACACTGGATGTCATGTGCTACTCTTCTTTTTCACCCCAAGCCCTTGGAGAGTTAGGTGTATGTAAGGTAGCCTATGTGTTAATTCATGGCATAAGCTGTGTCCTTTCCACATTTCATGCAAATCCATCCAACAGTTTCAGCATGAAGGAGTAACAGACATACTAACACACACTCACCAACTTTTGCATTTATTATATATGTAAGATGGATGCAGCAGAATACTGCACAAGACTCATGAAAGTGTAATCCAAATGCAGATTGGATTTCTGTCTAGTGTTAATTGAGTGAAAGCTGCTAATACTTAGGGATAAGCTCATATTGTTTACAACAAATGACTTTAAAGAAAATATATATTGAGAGGCCAACGTCAGATTCACAAACTTACACAGCACACTGCTAGAACTGCCCATTTCTGAGCCAAAAATTCCCTTCATGAATAGGAAGAGCTAACCCAGAATGTAATACAGTACATCATAAATGAGTGAAAATAAGCAAAGTAGGTTAATTTTCAGTTTGGACTATCACTTATTGCAGATACTGTTCTAATGGAGAGTACAGAACCATTCAGTTCCTGCACATGATCCTGAACATGAGCTTTCTGCAGTGGCCACCAGAAAGATCGCAGGAGGCGCACATCTGGCACGTGAGAATTCGGATGCGACCTCTGCCGGCATAACAACAACAACTCAGGCAGCACGGGCTGTGCCCAGTCAGTTAACATCGGGCATGCCTAGGACACAGTCCCAGTCTATGCTAAGTGAAGTGCTACGTAAACGTGAACAGTGTTACTACACAATTGGCGATGAGTAGGGTCGTTCTTTCACGTGTTGTGTCGTTGTTCCGGTTTCACAGCTTCTCCACAGCATGGAGGATTTAGTGCATGTTTTGGTTGAGCAGCAGACGGAGCTCATGGCCACCATGAAACAAGTGCTTCTGGCGTTGCTCTCCACGCGGTCTGCTCCAGCGCTGTTCCCTCCTCCCTTTCCCCTGTATGACGAGACAGCAGAGGATTGGGACACATATGAACATCGCCTTCGGCAGCATTTCCAGGCGTTTCATGTTGCCGATGCGGAGGTATGTCGTGCTCTCTTCTTGTCTTAGATATCTCCCTCACTGTATCAAGTTTTGCGGCAACTAGCGCCATTGCAGGAACCCTCGTCCTTGTCTTTTGACGCATTGTGTTCATTGCTGTCTTCATATTATCGCCGCCGCACGCATGTTGTGGTGGCTAGGGTCGAGTTCTATCAATGCAAGAAACAGCCCCATCAGTCTTACCGGGCGTGGGCCACTACCCTGCACAGTCTTAGTCGCAAGTGTCATTTTGTCACGGAGCAGTCGTGAGAGTCGTATGCCCACGTTATGGTACGCGACGTCATTGTTCATTCGGCCCCTGATAGGGAGGTCCGGCAACGGGCCCTGCAGTTAGAAGACCCTTCCCTCGAGGAAGTCCTGTCCATTGCTCAATCGTATGAAGTCTCTCACGCTGCCAGTCAACAGCTGGAAGCGTGGTGCGACGTCGCGGCGGTTCAAGGCGGCGCGTCCGCGTCCACTGTGTCCGGGGTGGACGACGTGCGAGCGGTACAATCCAGCGGTTACGTCCGCTCCCGCACGGCACGTAAACAGAATTCCGGCCACCGGCACCTGTTGCCATCCTGTGCATCGTGCTATATACATCATGATTGGTCAGAGTGCTCCCAGCGTTGGACCGTTTGCCGCAAATATAATAAAAAAGGTCACATTGCTAAAGTTTGCCGCTCAGCCGCAAAAGAATCGAAGGAAGCAGGTACAGAGGACATGGACGTTGACATTCAGGAAGTTTCATCGGGCCAGGCTCCCGATGCATCGGCACGCAAACTCTTTATCGAGGTGTCGGTTCGGTCGCGCCGGTTACAACTGCAAGTAGATACGGGCGTGGCAATTTCGTTGTTGAATGCACAAACTTATTCCGACCTTGGATTGCCCCTGTTGGCGCCAGTTTACCGGTGTCTACGTGGTTATGGTAAACAGTTCATTCCTCTACTGGGTCAATTCACTACCTATGTGACTTACAAATCAGTCACTCGGCCTATTACTTTTATTGTTGTCAGTGATGCAAACTCCGCTAACCTTTTTGGCCTGGATGCCTTTCAAGCTTTCGGTTTTTCTATCGCTGGCACCATACAGTTGGTCTCTGAAGACGTTCCCTGTCACTCATTGGAATCTTTGATCTCAGACTTTCCAGATATCTTTGAGGAGGGCCTGGGGCGTGTTTCAGATTTTGAAACTCACTTAAGGTTGAAGGCATCGGCTCGCCCGCGTTTTCTACGCGCGAGGCAGATCCCCTTGGCTCTCCGCCCTCAGGTAAAGGAAGAGCTAGACCGGCTGACAGCCCTAGGAGTTGTACTTCCCATTTCTTCTAGTGAGTGGGCTTCGCCCCTCGTTATTGTAAGGAAGCCCTCGGAAAAATTACGTCTTTGTGGCGATTTCAAGGCCACCATTAATTCCCAATTGTTGGTGGACACCTATCCTTTGCCTTGTGCTGATGAATTGTTCAATATTTTTCGAAAATCATCTTTCGGAGGCTTATCATCAGATACCACTTGATGAGGACTCCAAACGGCTGGCGGTTGTCAACAACCCGTTTGGCCTTTACCAATACCAGCGGTTGGCCTTCAGAATATCCAGTGCTCCGGCTATATTCCATCGTTATCTTGAGCACGTCACGTCGACAATCTCTCATTGTATTAATTACCTGGATGACATAATTGTCACAGGCCGCAGCACGAAGGAACACTTGCACAACCTTTGCACCCTCTTTCTCAAATTCAGGTCTGTGGGCTTGCGTTGCAACCTGCATAAGTCAAACTTCTTCCAACCATCCATTGAGTATGTGGGCTACACCATCTCTCAGCACGGCATTCAGCCACTAGGAAGTTTGGTCCAAGGTATCATCAGCCTTCCTCGGCCTGCTTCGCTGAAAGAGTTACAAGCTTTTTTAGGCAAGATAGCCTATTACCACCGGTTCATTCCCAGGGCTTCCACCATAGCCCGCCCCCTGTACTGCTTTCTGCGCAAGTGTGTTCCTTTTGATTGGTCGCCTGCATGCGAGCGAGCGTTCAGCTCGTTGAACGACCTCCTCACGTCAGCGCCTTGTTTGGCTACTTTTGACCCCCATAAGCCGTTGGTCCTGGCTACAGATGCTTCGCAGTATGGGGTGGGGGCGGTCCTGGCCCATCGCAACGCAGATGGTTCCGAGCAACCACTGGCGTTTGCGTCTAAAACTCTTAGTCCCGCGCAGGCCCATTACTCCCAGGTGGAAAAAGAGGCTTTGGCCATTGTCTACGCTGTTACCAAGTTTCACCCTTTCTTGTATGGCACGAAGTTTCAGTTAATCACTGACCATAAACCGTTAATATCGTTATTTGGCCCCGCCTCTCAGATTCCAGATAGGGCGGCCCACAGACTACAGCGCTGGACCTTGTTCCTCTTTAAGTACCATTATGACATTCATTTTCGCCCTACCGGACAGCATGCCAACGCCGACACTCTTTCCCGTCTTCTGGTGGGCCTGGATCCTATGTTCGATCGAGAGGAGATTATGTGTTTTCATTTGGATGTGGCGTCCCGCCAAGGGGTTTATGGCTTCCCTATCACTAGTTCTCGAGTCACCAGGGAAATGGCAGCTGACCCGGTTCACCGGCAAGTAGTTCGCCTCATTCAGCAGGGGTGGTCATCCCGCCCTCCAGGCCGGGCCTCGGACCCTCTTTGTAATTATTTTATTCTACGAGACTGCCTCTCGGTCTTGGAAGGAGTTCTCCTTCTGGCTACTGATGATACAGCTCCTCGCATGGTTGTTCCTACAAGTTTACGAAGGGAGGTCCTCACGTTATTACATGCGGGCCACTGGGGTGTTTCCCGTACTAAAACCTTGGCTCGTAGACATGTGTACTGGCCCAGTATTGACAGAGAAATTGAGCACTTGGTGGCCACCTGTTCTCAGTGTGCGAGCCAACAGGCATCTCCCAGGGCAGCGTTCTCTTCATGGCCACCGGCAACCCAAGCATGGGAACATGTTCACATCGATTTTGCGGGCCCGTTTCTCAATGGCTTTTGGCTCATTGTCATTGATGCTTATTCCTGATTTCCATATGTGGTTCGCTGCTCCTCAACCACTTCAGAAGTTGCAATCCAGGCACTAGCAAAAATCTTTTCTGTGGAAGGTCTGCCAATCACCCTGGTCTCGGACAATGGACCGCAGTTTATTTCGCAGACTTTCCAGGATTTTTGTAGGCGCTTCAGTATTTGGCACGTTTGCTCTCCCCCCCTTCCATCCACAATCGAATGGGGAAGCCGAGCGCATGGTGCGCACATTTAAGACGCAGATGAAAAAGTATGTGCACGAATTTCCTGCGGAGGAAGCACTGACGTTTTTCCTGACGGCATACCGGACCACATCAATGGGAGAACGCAGCCCCACAGAGCTCCTCCATGGGCGCCAACCTAGGACTCTGCTGCACCTCCTCCAGCCTGGTCCTCGCCAGTCTTTGCAAAACGGAGTACCTGGCTTTCCACTGGGTATGTCGGTCTGGGCCTGTGGGTTTGGTCGCAATCCACGTTGGATACCGGCGGTGGTCCTGTGCCAAAATGGCCGCTGGCTCTATACCTTGCAGGCGGGGGACTGGGTCGTACGTTGTCACCAAAATCAGCTACGTCCACGTTTGTGCACCCACCCTCCGACCTCTCGGACACCGGCTTCCCCATTTACAGCACCCGTGTTGGTTTCTCAGGGGACGTTACCGCCTCTCCCCGCTGTGACTGCCGCACTGTGATGGTTCTCAGCCTTGGCAACCTCCAGTAGCTCCAGCACTGGCATCGCCATCATTCGAGATACCCCAGCGAGAGCCGGCCCCTCTCGCAGGCCCAGTTTCTCAGGAGGCTGGTTCACCTGTGGTCGTCCCTTGCCCATTGTCCCCGCCACTGGGTCTTGCCCCTCCCGAGGTGGAACAGGATCCGGAGTTCGACAGCTTGTCGCCCGTTCTGTCCCGGGCTCCGGTGGTGGGACGACGGGGGCCTCTTCATGTGGGTCACTTCCATTCGTATGCGAAGGTTCCGGCTCGAGGGTTGGCAGATCCCCTCCTCCGGCCTTCCAATGGATGTGGATGTCATCGCTCCTGCCCGACGCTCCACCTTCCGACGCAGTGGATCACAGTGACTTAACTCCCCGAAGTAGAAGGAGTGCAGTGGCCACCAGAAAGATCGCGGGAGGCGCACATCAGCATGGCGCGTCACGGACGGTAGTTGTCGCAAGTAGAGTCCCGTCCACCAGAGGGCACGCGAGAATTCGGACGCGACCTCTGCCGGCGTAACAACAACAACAACTCAGGCAGCACGGGACGTGCCCAGTCAATTAACATCGGGCATGCCTAGGACACAGTCCCGGTCTATGCTAAGTGAAGTGCTACGTAAACGTGAACAGTGTTATTACACTTTCCATGACAGTTTACCATCCATTAGAACACTCTGGAATTTGGATTCTGTAGACTCACTAATCATATGCCCGTCCCATATATCAAAATGACACTTTTAGTTGAATTGCTTCAATTTATTTTCTGCAAGTCATGGATGTATTTCTTGAACTGCAAACAGAAACAGTAGCGGTCCCAGCACTGACCCATGAGGCACCTCCCACTTTATTCAAGGCACAATCAGACCCACATCATAGCCTTCCTGATTACTTTTGCTGTCTGTCCTTAAAGTATAAGATGAACCAGTTATGAACTCTGACTCTTATTCCATAATGGTCTAACTTCTGCAGTAATGTTCTTTGATTAGTTCAAATTCCTTCGTAAAATCAAAGAACATGCATAGTGCTCACAACTTTTTGTTTAATCCATCTAGTACCTCACAGAGGAAAGAGAATATAGTGTTTTCAGTTTTTAAAGTAAGTATGAACTTCCAGCCTGGTTGAATAGCTGTGGGGCAGCATCTTCTGTTAATTTGTGCAATGAAAAACCAGTCCAAAGTTGCAAATTTTAATTATTTTATTCACTTGATGACTAGTTTCAGGCCAAGACCCATTTTCAAATCATCATAACATAGTCAAAACTGGTATTTCAGTAGATGTGACCCACTAACACCACATGTAGAAACATGTAAGCCAATACTGACCCTACAACTTAGAACATAGCTCGAAGCTTTATAACATTAAAGATATGTTTTGATCATGTTGACTGGAATACACTCTTTGAAATTCCTAAGGAAGCTGGAAAAAAAAATAGTGGGAGAAAAAGATTATCTGCAACTTGTACGAAAACAAGACTACTTTTATGAGTTGAAAGATGTGAAAGGGAAGCAGTAGGCGAGAAGATAATGAGACAGTATTGTAGCCAAACCCCAGTGTCATTCAGTCTGTATATTAAGCATGCCGTGAAAGAAATTAGGGAGAAATTTGGAAAAGAAATTAAAGTTCAGGGAAAGGAAATAGAAGCTTTAAGGTTTGCTTGTGACATTGTAACCATGTCAGGGACAGCAAAGGACTTGGAAGAGTGGTTGAGTGGAATGGATAGTATCTTGAAAGAAGATTATAAGATGAAGAGCAACAAAAATAAAATAAGGACAATGGAATGTAGGCAAATTAAAAAAGGCAGTGCCTGAGGGAATTAGATCAGGAAATAAGTGGTTAATAGAAGTTTTAAGAATGTAGTGCTATAGAAGAATGCTGAAGGTTAGGTGAGTAGATTGGGTAACTAATGAGGAGGTACAAAGTCAAATTAGAGGATAAAGGAAATTTATGGCACACCTTGACTAAAAGAAGGGACTGAGTGATAGGATGTTCCCTGAGGCATCAGTGGGTCATCAGTTTGGTAATGGAGGGAACTGTAAACGGTAAAAATTGTAGAGGAATATCAAGGCTTGAATACAGTTAGCAGTTTCAACACAACAACAAGGTCATGGGTAGGGAATGGGATGTTTATTGGATCATTATCAGTTAGAGTTAGGAACAACACAGATTCTCCAATTGACTATTCTCAGCTTATCCTAAACTTCTTTGTTGTTTGCTGTAATTTATTTTGTTATATATCCTCAATTGCTTATGTTGGATGCACACTTAAGTTGTTTAATGTTAATGATCTTTTGAGCGCCTTGTACAATATTTTCTCTGGAGTTCGAATGGTGAATAATTGGATGACTCTAAAATGTTATCAAATCAAATAACAAGACAGGCAACACTGCCTGAATTTAAACTGGAGCCAGTGTACATCTATTTTTTAAATAATGCATATGATGATCAACTTGCAGTTCATGAAGCACATTTCCTTTCATGAAATAATGCCAATAATGTATGTAGACTTCACAGAGTCTAACTTATTTACACAAGTGGCAGCTAAATATCCGTTCCTCACGTCCACCTTGGGTAAATAGTGATATACGAACTGAAGATGGCTGAACTCAACTGTAGCCAACACTGATTATGAAAGTGTGAGATTAAGTGCATATTAATGACTGTTACCGGTAGGTGACTGACATCTAAGGTGGCTGAACAGAGACTTGACACCACTGACAGACTCTTTTGTGATGTCAGTTAACTCACTGTGCACTGTCCTCAGTACCTATTTAAAGACTTGCATTGAAACATTTTTACAAAATCTTAAAATACAGATCAATTATATTTTTATTAAGAATATGAAAGACAGTAGTTGTAGGCAATATTTGTACACATGTAGTGGTGAAGTTTTTTAACTATTGGTTGTATATTTTTAAGTAGGTATCATACTGGGTTTTATTTTTATTATATCCTTTCTTCCAGAAGCATTAGTCTTTCAAGGTTCACAGGACAGCTTCTGTGAAGTTTGGAAGATAGGAGATGAGGTACTGGCAGAATTGAAGCTGTGAGGATGGGTCGTGAGTCATGCTTGGGTAACTTATTTGGTAGAATACTTGCCCGTGAAAGGCAAAGTTTCCGATTTCAAGTCTTGGTCCGGCACTCAATTTTAATTTGCCAGGTTTCAGTTTTGATATTTTATGTAAACTAAATTTCTTTTTGTTGTATTATGTTTTATTTGTCCTGTTATCTAGAAAAAGCAGCTTATTCATAAGACTTTTGACAAATCAGTTTATAAGTATAAAGATGGAAGTGACCTCTATGCATAGTTATTTAAAATTATAAATAATACAGTGTGTGTATTTTTAAAATTACAAAGAATATGCTTCATACAGTTATGTGTTTACATAGTACACATCATAAAATAATCTTCAGTGAAATAAAAGCAATGGTGCTATAAATATGATGTAAATATGGATTTTATAAGGATATAAAAGAAAAAAATAGTATTTATAGTAGGTAAAATAAATTTACTCGCCAAGCGGCAGCAGGGGAACACATGCACAAAAAGGTTTAACTTTTAGAAACTTGCAGAGCCAGTGGCTTCTTCGCCTGGCAGAAGGGTTGAAGGGGAATGAAGAGGGGTGAAGGAAAAGGACTGGAGAGGTTTAGGGAAAAGGGTACAGTTCACCGAAAAGTCACCCAGATGGATTTTCATGTGTATTGCTGCATGTAAAAATTATCCCCTGTCTCTTGCTATTTTCAGTACGACACCTGAAGATGGGCATATAAGTGCCCAAAACCGGTCATGTCCTAAATAAAAGAATCTTACAACTACAATTGTATTTTCAACTTGTGGTATCCCGAGAAAGTCTATTAATAAAGTTTCAAGAAACAAGTTTTAAATGATAGGATAAGATTAGAATAATTACTGCATGCCCAGAGACATTCAAATAATCATTCTTCCTGCACTCCATATGTGAGTGGGATGCGAAGACACCCTAATGACTGGTACAATGGGACATTCTCTCCGCCATGCACCTCTCAGTGGTTTGCAGAATATAGATGTAGCTGTAGATGGAGATATTTACAGACATTCTTCCTACACACTGCTCATGGATAGAATGGAAAACACACAGTGTTTCCGGTATTCTGTGTTTCATCAACCACTCATCATTTAGTGGCTTTTGGAGGATGTGGGTAAAATCCTATCTATATCTAACACACAATTATCCAAGTAAAACTTAACAAATGTGGTGTAATGGTATATGATGTCTCTTTATTAAAAACAGGTATATTTTGTTCTTTATCTCAGAGCACAGTATTTTAATTCCTTTATCAGTTCACAAAACCCTTGGGCATTACTAATGTGATTTGCTATGTTAACGTAACATAAAATTTTTTCTGAGTTCCTCTTTCATGGAAATTTTCCAGAAATGGCTTTGACTATACAGACATTTATGGCAGCAATGCAATGACAGGAGTTCTCACGCCACTGTTGTCAAAACAGTTGCAACCTGGTGTTCAAAGTTTCATTATCGATGGAGAGATGATGGTCTGGGACAAGAACATTGTCGCATTTCGATCCAAAGGTATGTGGCATTGTTTTTAGTTCAAAATTCTAATTACCTGATCATGAGCTATATAAAAAGGAAATAGGCTTTATCATGGATGGCTTACATATCCAGCTTTGTTTACAAAAGTTTCTATTTCTCTTAGTTTATTTTACTTGCATAGTCATACAAGCTAGGACCATGTCCGTTCCTTTACTTGTTTCTTATGCATTGGTTTCCTGCTATACAGAAAATCTGCTGATGCACCAAAAGATGAATCACATTATTGATATTAAATAACTTTGCAGCCAAGAAAGTTTTTATCCTGAAACAAAATTTCCACATATAGGCTAGTGACAATAATGTCTTTTGATTGTTATAAAGTTTGTAATTAATTTGAAATTAAACTCAGAACATAAAGAACAGGTACTAAATGCACCACACACAGAATTATGATCTATTGCAACACTTCATGGTCCTCATTATCATCTTTTTCATTAAGATCTTCTGTGGCTTGAGGTTTTGAAGTTCAGATAAACTGCCGATACATGTTTGATTATGAAGTATTACTACTATGTAGATGCTGTAGACCCTAAATAATGTTGTCAGCCCGAGATAACAACTGAGCACTGCAAAGCAACAAAATTGTGCTTTTTGCTTTGGGCCCATGTGCAAATGAATATCTGAGGAAGTGGTGAGACATCTTTTCATGAATGTCTGTGAGAGGATACACATATAGATAAAGCTGGTTCACCATAAGGTCAACAGATGTCAGTAGCATGGTTGCCTGCTACAATTTGAAAATTTATGACAGTGTGCTTTAGGTTCTTCTGGTTCTCACACACATTAAGGAGCTCCTTGTCATACATGGAATACTTCTTCTGGGCCATAGTGAAAAAAAAAAGAAAAAAAGCTTTATCTTGCCACTGTCACATTGCAGCACCAGCCACAGAATCTGATGCATCCACAAATAATGCAAGTTGATCGTATAAACCAGGAAATGTGAAACGTGCGGTATTTTCAAGATCCTCCTTGCATTTTGGAACAACAGTTGCTTCTTCTGCCTAGTCAAACATGTCGTTGGTCATTTTTGGTTGTTCCTTTTAGGAAATAATTCAACAAAACATGGTTTTCAGCAGCATGTTCCAAATGCCATCAATAAAAATTGATGATCCCTAAGAATGCTCTAAGTTCACAAACTGGTTTGAGTCATTTGTAGTTTCTTATTGCTACAATCCTTTCTGGTTTTGGCTTCGTTCCTATGGGTGTAATTAAGTGTTCTAAGAATGTTAGCCATTGTACACCAAATACTGATTTTCCAACATTTATTACAACAAGATACACATTTAACTACTTAAAGAGTAAATTTATATGCTCAACTTGTTGCTTCAGAGATTCACATAAATATAGTTTTCTTACAATTTCATTTATAAACGCCGGCCGCGGTGGTCTAGCGGTTCTAGGCGCTCAGTCCGGAACTGCGCGACTGCTACGGTCGCAGGTTCGAATCCTGCCTCGGGCATGTATGTGTGTGATGTCCTTAGGTTAGTTAGGTTTGAGTAGTTCTAAGTTCTAGGGGACTGATGACCACAGATGTTAAGTCCCATAGTGCTCAGAGCCGTTTGAACCATTTTTTCGTTTATAAACCTCTGAAACGTGCTAGGTGCATTGCAAAGTCTGAAGGATATACAATTATATTCATAAAAACTAATTGGTGTAATAATAGATGATTCTGGTTTATCTTCTTTGGTGGATGGAATTTGTTAATAGGATTTGAATAGGTTAATTTCCGAGAATATCTTTTTATTCATCAAATTTACATAACCAACTTTTAGAACTGGACACCAGCCTAGGAGAGTCATGTCATTCAGATGCTACAATCTCCACAAACTCGCTACTGGCCATTTAGCCTCATAACAAGGTGTAGTGGACCAGCCTACTGTGCTTGTGATGGATGTATAATACCATTCTTTAACAGGTAGTGAAATTCTTTTTTAGCAGTTTGCAATTTATGTACATCCAATCTACAAGCCTTGCTGTATGCTGGTGGACCATTAGACATTGTGATGTAACGCTACACTTTAGGCTTCAACACTGTGGTCGTATTTTTTTTTTTTTTTAAATAATATATTTTATTTGTTTGGTGAAAATATTACGTAAAATTGTAATTTCCTATTTCTGTTGTGGTACTTGATTTAAAGAGAAATGCTCATCATTAGCATTGGGTTCTGATTTTGTGTAGCAGTAGACTGTTAAGTTCCATGGTGTGTACATAATAATTTTTTAAATACAGCACGTGACTCACCACCTTCTATAGTTAAGTTTGTGTCAGTGGCTGCTATCATTAATAAATATTTGTGTATATGACACAGAATGTTGTAATAAACATTAGTTCTCAGGGGGCCCGATGGCAAGTGGTTACATTATGTACCAATTTTATTAATGATTGAACCTTTAATTTAATTTTACTGACTTTAGAATATTGAATGAGAAAAACAGAGAGCTCTCCTGCATTTACATTTACATTTAATAAATGATTTAATAAGAATAATGGTTTTGCCTTTGTAATGGCCAACCTATGCTGCAAGAGAAATGGTGGTTCTATCCGGAGCACCCGGTTAAAACCTTTGAACCAGAAGTTTTTACCTTTGACCCATTGGCAGTGTGAATACTGAAATCACAGGATTTACCTTTCTTGCTTCTTGAAACTTGTATAACAGACAAATCTGTACCACTGTCTACCAGAAAATATCTTCCACAATTTTGATCTTTAACAAATAGGTGACATTGGTGGCTTGATGTGAGTACTGGGGTAAAACACTCAGCCCTGTTGTGTCTACCCTTTCTACTTTTCCTTATTTTGCCATTGGCAAGAATGAACACATTTTTCAGGCTTACATCATGTGCCAAATTTAAAATGACAATAGTAATATTTACCATTTTTATCAAATTTTGCTCTGCTTCTAGATCTACTGCATGATCTTTGTCTACATGCTTTTCAAAACATCTTAATCTCATTTTACAATTATTAAATTTTTAAGAGAAGAGCATGGACTGACAGGGATGATGATTTGACGAAATGAACTGAATTGACACGCAGTTTGAACTTCCTCGACAAGAGTGCATTTCAATTATGATGTGCTATTTGAACTGTCTTATCCACTGTTTCATCAGATATAACTCAAATACTTCGAATACTACTAGGAAGTTTGTCAAGCCATTGTGATTTTAAGATCTTGTCTGACACATTAGTACCTGCACAGCTGTGCATTTTTCTTAACAGTTGGCTAGGATTCGTGTTGCCAGGTTTGAAACCACTCAAAAGTTTTTAAATGTGATGCTCTTCACTTTCTTTAAATATGGTGAAAAGTCGTTCTTTTACAAGAGAATATTTATTGTTCTCATCACTTGTAAGTAGATCACATATATTTTCAACAAATTTTGGCTACAGGTCTTTAGCTATACCAGCGATCATTGCACTTTGACTAAACCAGATATCTGGTTTCTCAGTCAAAAATGACAGTAGCTTAATGCTTACCTCATCAACTTCCAGTTTGCTTTCAGGATTATTCCCCTCACATCCATTTTCTATCGACATTAAACCTACTTTTAAACACAGTATGTGACAAATTCAAGTTTAAAAAAATCACATTGAAAATTTTGCTGCAAATTACGTTGCAAATGTCATGCCACCAATCATTTCGGGGTCACCAATTTATTTAAGGACTCAGTTTAACATGGATCTTTCTATTTATTTATTTTATCTTGCACACAGTGAAAACTGAATTACAATAACAGTGGAGTTACAACTTTCTTCTTTTGTCAAATACCAGAGATGATAATGCTATCATGCCAACATTACCTTTGCAAACATTCTATAGACATAGAAATACTAATAGCAGTTTGTCGTGTTCCCACTTGTTCATTCTGCACATTCATCACTTACATAAATTGTACTTTTTACAGTCTAACTTTTAGAATAATTTTACACGATGTAAAAAATTATGTATTGGACTTGTATAATTGTTCTTGAACACCTGGTGCACAGCTAGGGTAACATAATGAGGATAGTAATTCTGACAGTATCATTACCGCTCTTCTGTGCAACTGCTTTCTTTGTCACATCTAATAAGCATGATATTCACGTCGAGTGTTGAGAACAGTCAATATGTTTGTTCTGTTACATTCTTCATTAGCTACCTAGATGGGTATTCTATTCCACAGAGTCTCTATATTTTAGTGATTGTACTATATTTTGCATACTATCAACTGAAAATTTATTGAATTCAGAGAGAGCCCTAATGTTTTGGTTTGCAATTGTGTGTACATAGCAAATATGTTCAAATAGTGTTGGTCATTTTTAGTGTGTTACTTGTCTGAATCATCGTCTGTTGCTTTCTCATTGCTTGGGCAGTCATAATGCACTTAGTGTGCTGCTAATTCTTGGTTTTTGGTAGTAACATTTAGTAAAGCTGCATGGTATCTGAAAATGGCTCAACAGTCATGTATGATTGTGAGTATGGAGACAAGACATAAAAGACGTCATTATGCCTGCTACAAAACATGTAAGTTTCTTGTTAACATCGGAAAATGGATGAGAAGGTCAGTTCAAATCAACATATCAGGCACAATATACAATAGAATAGTGTAGCTTATATCCTATGCAGATGATGTGGATATTATTGCAAGAACAGAACTAGCTACTAAAGAAGTGTATAAGGCACTGGTGGCAGCAGCAATAAAAGTGGGACTGGAAGTAAAAATCAATAAAACCAAATGCATGTGACTAATATGATCAGAACTAAATACAGTGTTAGAAACTGACCAGGGGCAAATAGAATCTGTTAGTGAATTTGCCTATCTAGGACCATTGATAGTGTCACAGAATGATATTAGTATGGAAATAAAGCAGCGCATCCACCTAGCTAATAAATGCTTAAGTCCAGAAATTTGTCCAAGCACAAAGTATCAGTTGTATAAGACTTTAACACATCTAGTATTAACATATGGCTTAGAAACCTGGACATTGACACAACAGTGTTAAGAGCTAATAGTATGTTTTGAATTAAATGTGTTAACTCAAAATCTAATGAATGCGGAGCATAGCATAGACAATATAATTTTGAACTTTACGTATTATATAAAGACCTTGAAATCATAAAGTTCATTAAAATAAACCATCTGAAGTGTGTCAGCCTTGGTTTTTTTTACATGGAATATGAGAACCAACAAAAATAGCACTGCTGTAAAATGATACTTAGATGACATACAAGTAGTTTTAAAAATTATTGGTGGCAGAGGATGGGACACAAGTTTTGTTAGAGCATAATTCCATAGATACACATGCCAAATATCTGCATAAAACAGGTCCACATGACAAATGTGACTAATTCAGAAGTGGTACTTCCAAGAGTATAAGCTATTCTCTTGACCGTACCGTTTCTGCCACCTCTGTATTATGGTACCACATTTGTTATGTGTATGTGTTTTATGCAGATGTCTTGCAAGTGTATTAGTGGAATTATGTCCTAACAAACACTTGAAATACAGACAATGGTTTGAGAATGAATATTATCATTCAAGACTATTCACCACTAAGAATTTTGCCGATTATGCTGTGGTGTACGGGAAGGTGTCGTTGTTGAGTGACTGTAGGAGGATACAAGATGACTTGAACAGGATTTGTGATTGGTGTAAAGAATGGCAGCTAACTCTAAATATAGATAAATGTAAATTAATGCAGATGAATAAGAAAAAGAATCCTGTAATGTTTGAATACTCCATTAGTAGTGTAGCGCTTGACACAGTCACGTCGATTAAATATTGGGGCGTAACATTGCAGAGCAATATGAAGTGGGACAAGCATGTAATGTCAGTTGTGGGGAAGGCGGATAGTCGTCTTCGGTTCATTGGTAGAATTTTGGGAAGATGTGGTTCATCTGTAAAGGAGACCGCTTATAAAACACTAATATGACATATTCTTGAGTACTGCTCGAGCATTTGGGATCCCTATCAGGTCAGACTGAGGGAGGACATAGAAGAAATTCAGAGGTGGGCTGCTAGATTTGTTACTGGTAGGTTTGATCATCATGCAAGTGTTAGGGAAATGCTTCAGAAACTCAGGTGGGAGTCTCTGGAGGAAAGGAAGTGTTCTTTTCGTGAATCGCTACTCAGGAAATTTAGAGAACCAGCATTTGAGGCTGACTGCAGTACAATTTTACTGCCACCAACTTACATTTTGCGGAAAGACCACAAAGATAAGATAAGACAGATTAGGGCTCGTTCAGAGGCATATAGGCAGTCATTTTTCCCTCGTTCTGTTTGGGAGTGGAACAGGGAGAGAAGATGCTAGTTGTGGTATGAGGTACCCTCCGCCACGCACCGTATGGTGGATTGCAGAGTATGAATGTAGATGTAGATGAAATTGTATGCTGACAGTAACCTGTTCAAAAAATAATTAATATAGTTAGTCAATTATTTACAATAATTTTGTTTTTACTTAAGAATTATTTTTTTTATTTTCTACATTCATGCAGTTATTTTACTGTCCCTACAACTGGTGTTGAAAAAAAAAACAACCACCACTTGTCTTTCTATTCATATTTTCATTGGTGAAATTGATTTCAGTTGGAGTACCCATATTCAGCGACTTAGGGTGCAAATGTAAATACATGAACAACTGCTGTCTGTTGAAGTTGTTATCCACAATAACCAAAAGTGTTGAGCATTGACTATGCAGCACTTTTAATAATACTGCATTATTTCTCAAGATGCTACAGAATGAATGTAGTTATTTCATACATTAAGAAAGTCACTGCTACATTTCACGGATACTAGTACCACACTTTAATGTGACCTTTCTTCTGATCAGTAAAAGTCAGCTGACTTTGGGCTGCTATAGAATCTTTACACTTGTTGCCAATCTTAACTATTTAAAAGTTTTATGTGCCATAGCAATAAAGTAGCCATTGTGAAAACAGTGATTCCTGTGTGGTGTTGTGTGTAAGGGTTGTTAGTGGCACATATTCCAGCATACTGTCAGTGACCAACACACTCATAAAAAATTATTTGCTTTAGTCTATAGTCAGAATTGTTATTTCATTAGGCAAGATAATTGTGACTATAGATTAAAGAAAATATTTTTTTCTGTTTTTATCAATAAAAATGAGTACAAACGCTGTATCTGGTCCTTCTAGACATTCACCATCAACATTCACATCACTTTTGTGATACGTTAACCTATTACATGTTTTATATGTATACATAAGCTATAATGTGGCTGCCCTGGCAGGCGGAAGCAGGGCTTGTCCAACCAATTGCCAGCTGTTTCACCTGAAAGTGTTTGATTAGTACATTTTGTACTTTGTACCATGAGCCATTGAACACAAGAGACTTGCATAAAATGAGTTTAAATTAATAATATAAAAAGCAAAAAGTAACTAGTTGAAATTGTTTCTCCACTGCTAATCTTTGCAAATATCTCACCATTCTACATTTAATTTAATATGTATGTTACTCCCTAGGTGACAACATCGACGTCAAGTCATTGAAGGGTGGTAGCTATTTACAACCATGCTATTGTGTGTTCGACATACTTTTTTATAATGGTGAAGTTTTGACTAATAAGCCATTGTGTGACCGTATCAAATATCTCAACAGTCTCATTACTCCTTGTGAAGGGGTTGTGTTACAAACAGAAAGAAATATAGTGAAGACCAAGGATGAAGTGATAGAACGTTTAAATGAAGCCATTGACAATAAATTAGAGGGAATAATCCTTAAAGATCCAGAGTCAGTGTACAAGCCAAACTCGAGGAAAGCTGGATGGTTCAAAATAAAGCCTGAGGTATGTATTCGTTTAGTTGTATCTTCAACATATTCTTAATATGTTAATAAAACACAAAATTGAAATCAAATAATGATTTAAACACAGACCACCTCTTACTTTAGTTACAACTTATTGAGTGGGGGGGGACAGGCGTCTAACAAAGAAGTAACTATTGTTGAACTGTTTGTTTTGTCTCTCTCTTTGTTCTTCTCAGGGGACTCAGGGGATAGTGCTCACCTTGTCCTTGGAACTCGGTAAGCTAAATGTTCCTCCTGCATTGTGCTAAATGGCTTGTACCAGGGGGAGCTCTACCTGTGTTGAGTTGATACAGATTTGTTGAACTCAGCTCTCCTGAGATGGAATGTCTGGGAGTTTCCTTGTGAGTTCCTGCAATTCCTCATCTAATAGTGGAAGGTGGGAAATCTACATCCAGTATTGTGATGGAATTGTCTTTGCCTCTGGTTAAAGCCCTCCACCTCACACCAAACCGGAGGACCACAAGACGATGCTGCAAAATGTTAGCCCTGCTTCCACCCCTTGAGTGAGAATGGGTGTCTTCACTGATGCAGTCAACACCTGTGAAAATAGAGGATGACCTGTGAACCCAAGTGGCAGGCACCATTTTTGTCAAATGACAGTGATTTGTAGCAGGGCACACGCGGTGTGCTCAGTCACTTCCAGCAGAGCCTGCTCCACATCTGAACATCTCAGAATTGGACAACCCCTCCTTGCCCCCTGCAAGGAAACAGAATGAACACTATAAAATTGTTAAGGCTTTCATGGCCACTTGTTGAAAAACTGCCTATTGGCATGTGGCTCGTATTCTTCAGGTGACGTTCATCTGATGATTTTTCTGACGCTTTACCAGCACAAGTGGCTGGCATTGTCAAATTTTCAGCCTCCATTGCTGGTGGTGGACTGGAACCAAGCTTGCAGCCACAGACTGCATGTACGTGGCACGCCAATATCCAAGCGCTTCTCCACAGTCATTTCCGGTGTGGTTCTCCTCTCACTACCTGCAATGGTCGTTTGCTGCAGTGGGGGGGAAGCCAGGATCCGTTTACTTGGAGGCTTTATTCCTTCTTGCTGAAGCTATTTTTGTGTTTGTGTATTTCTAAAGCATCTCTCAACAAGCGGGTGTGATAGCTCTTCTCTACAGCCAGAACTACCGTGTTGGTGAATTTTACTATGTGGTCAATCTCACACAGTAGGTGCTCTGCCATGGCCAATTTCTACACCTGCCACAATTTGCAATGTTGCTTGTGTTCTGTGATACTGCTGTTGAGTGATCATCTAGTCATTCCAACATAAACTTTTCTGCACGTGCATGGGATGCGGTAATTCCCGACATTGCAAGTGGGTCCCTTGTATTCTTTGCCAATCTGAGACACCCTTTGATCTTCTTTGTCTGTTTGTAAATAGTCTTTACGCTATGTTTGTGCAATATATGGCTCATTCTGTCCATCACTTTGGGAAAATATGGCAGAAAGGCCATACCCAACATTTATTTTTCTGATGCGTTACTTTGCCGAGTGTTTAACTCTGTTATTCTTCTAATATAACTGGTGGAGTACTCATTGCTCCTCAGAACACCTTCCAGGTGTTGCATTTCACATCTGAAGTGCTGTAGCTAACATATTCATCTTGCTTGCATTACAAGTGTATTAATGATCCCTCTTTTCTGGCTGAGATGGTATCAGTCCATGTATGTCAGTTTTTGATATAGATATATAGAAATACACAAACACAAGAATAACTGCAGCAAGAAGGAATAAAGCCTCAAAGTAAATGGATCCTGGCTCCCCGTGCTGCAGTGAACAAACATTGCAAGTAGCAAGAGGAGAACCGCACCAGAAATGACTGCAGAGAAGCACTTGAACGTTGCCGTGCAATGTACACATATTCTGTGGCCGTGAGCTTGACTCCAGTCCACCACCAGCAATGGAGGGTGAAACTCTTGACAATGTTAGTGACTCATGCTGGCAAAATGTTAGAAAAATCATCAGACAAACGCCAAAGAACCTGAGACAGAAGCCAATAGGCAGTTTGTCAGAGTGGACACTGTCCTTCTTTCCCACTATTTCCCTAAAGGGCTTCATCACTAGCTTAACACTTGAGTTCCCAATGAGAAGCAATCTGACCCCTTGTGCTTGTTCGGACCTTTCAGGATGATATTCGGAGAAGCTGCAATGCTAGAAAATTGTACCAGAATGCAGAAAGACCTGCAGAAGATTGACACTTGGTGCAAGGATGGACTGTTGACCCTCACTATAAACAGGTGTACTGTCTTGCACATAAATAGACAGAAGGGCATATTATTACACAAGTGATGAAGAAACACTGGAAGCAGTCACATCCACAAAATATCTATGAGTATGAATACAGGGCAGTTTAAAGTGGAACAATAACATAAAGGATAAGGCACATATCAGACTGAACTTCATTGAAAGAATCCTCAGGAAGTATAGTCCACCCACAAAGGAGGTAGCATATAAAACCCTCATTCAACCAACACTTGAATATTTCTTGTCAGTCTGAGATCTGTACTAGGTAGGATCGATAGAGGAAATAGGGAAGATCCAAACGAGAGCAGCTTGTTTCATTAAAGGTTTGTTTAGATAGTGAAGAAGCGTCAGAGAGATACTCAGCAAACACCAGTGGCAGGTGCTCCAAGAGAGTCATTCTGCATCATGGTGTGATTTACTGTTAAAATTCCGAGACCATTGATTTTTAGAAGAGTCAACCAATAAGTCGCTTCCTTCTACATAAATCTTGAGAAAACACAGTGAAGTATAAAATTAGAGCGGTTTGAACTTGTAAGGAGGCTTACTAACCATCATTCTTCTGATGAACTATTCGCAACTGCAAAAGGAAATGGACGAATTGGAAATGGGCCACAAACATGGGTTCTACAGCATGTAGGAATTTAGGGTAGTGAAGCAACAGCTGAAATAGGTACAGATGTCTGCGTGGAAAATACAGTTTCGCAGCTGCCTCACTATTGAGAAATATAATCATGCATCTCTTAAAGGAGGGGTGACTAGGGATAAAGCTCGACAAGCTATGGTTGGTAAAACAGAGGAAGTATTTTTAATGCGCCTCCAGATAGGACACTTCTCCAGCACATGGATTTCTCCTCTGGTGAGAGGCCCAACCAGTGGGCAGTGCTTATTGTGTACAGATGTCTATGAGCCACATTTTAGCAGAATGTATTTTATATCAAGATATAAGGAGAGAAACTGGCTTACCAGCTTAACTGCCCATTATTGTGGGAAATAAAGACTCAAATGTGATTTATGTTTTAAGCTACTACATAATGACTGACTTTCAACTTCGGTAATTATATTTTAAGGTGTTTTCAGGGTGGCTGGTTCATCCTATTATTTCCCAAAGATCAGTCAGTCACTGTTCCATGTCATATTATGTTAACTATTTTGTGGTAATTGTCCGTATGTTTTAACAATTGGTTTTACAAAAGAAATGAGTTTTACGTATTTTGTTGGTCTGTGTAAAAATGTGTGCGTGAGTTAATGAGAGTGGAGTGGGTTAGGTGAGATTTATATTTCATATTTTACCTTTTGGGACATAATTTTTAAACGGTATTGCCATATTTGTCTCCAATTTGTTTAGCAAGAGCACTGTTGACCTCAGTGATTGTGCCCATACATACCACCAATCTCCTCCTCCTCCTCCTCCTCCTCCTCCTCCTCCCTCCTCTGACATGGTCTGTGCCTGTGTTCTAAGGAGGGAGGGGGGTTGATGGAGGAGGGGGGGTGGGGGGGTGTTGCATGTATGTCTTGTGTTCTCACCCACATAATCTGAAGAGGAACAGAAATTCTAGATTGAGCAGCAATTTTCTCTATATTTTCATGGGCCGTCTGCTTCTCAAAGTTTTATCTGTACAGCCATGGTGATCTGTCCTAATCACATTGTTAACATACTGTTCAATAATGTTACAAAAAGAAATTACTTTTGGATATGAACCAAGGGACATTATTGCTTTACAGTATACAGGAGGTTTAATGGATCAAGTGGATGCCATAATTATTGGTGGTTACTATGGTGATGGGCGAAGAAGAGGAATCATTAGCCACTTTCTTTTGGCTGCAGCTGTTTCAAAAGATGGAGGTATGTATGACTACTTAATTGTTAATTCAACTTATGGTTGATTTAGGTACACTACTGGCCATTAAAATTGCTATACCAAGAAGAAATGCAGATGATAAACGGGTATTCATTGGACAAATATACTAGAACTGACATGTGATTACATTTTCACACAATTTGGGTGCATAGATCCTGAGAAATGAGTACCCAGAACAACCACCTCTGACCGTAATAAAGGCCTTGATACGTCTGGGAATTAAGTCAAACAGAGCTTGGATAGTGTGTACAGGTACAAAAAAATGGCTCTGAGGACTATGGGACTTAACTTCTGAGGTCATCAGTCCCCTAGAACTTAGAACTACTTAAACCTAACTAATCTAAGGACATCACAGACATCCATGCCCTAGGCAGGATTCAAACCTGCGACCATAGCAGTCGCGTGGTTCCAGACTGTAGCACCTAGAATCGCCCAGCCATCCCGGCCGGCTGTACAGGAACAGCTGCCCATGCAGCTTCAACACGATACCACAGTTCATCAAGAGTAGTGACTGGCATATTGTGACGAGCCAGTTGCTTGGCCACAATTGACCAGACATTTTCAGTTGGTGAGAGATCTGGAGAATGTGCTGGCCAGGGCAGCAGTCGAACATTTTATGTATCCAGAAAGGCCCGTACAGGACCTGCAATATGCAATCGTGCATTATCCTGCTGAAATGTAGGGTTTCGCAGGGATCAAATGAAGGGTAGAGCCACGGGTCGTAACACATGTGAAATGTAATGTGCACTGTTCAAAGTGCCGTCAATGCGGTCGTGCATTATCCTGCTGAAATGTAGGGTTTCGCAGGGATCAAATGAAGGGTAGAGCCACAGGTCGTAACACATCTGAAATGTAACGTGCACTGTTCAAAGTGCCGTCAATGCGAACAAGAGGTGACCGAGACGTGTAACCAATGGCACCCCCTACCATCACGCCGGGTGATACGCCAGTATGGCGATGAAGAATACACGCTTCCAATGTGCGTTCACCATGATGTCGCCAAACACGGATGCGACCGTCATGATGCTGTAAACAGAACGTGGATTCATTCGAAAAAATGACGTTTTGCCATTCATGCACCCAGGTTCGTCATAGAGTACACCATCACAGGCGCTCCTGTCTGTGATGCAGCATCAAGAGTAATCGCAGCCATGGTCTCCAAGCTGATAGCCCATGCTGCTGCAAACGTCGTCGAACTGTTCGTGCAGATGGTAGTTATCTTGCAAACGTCCCCATCTGTTGACTCAGGGGTTGAGACGTGGCTGCACGATCCGTTGCAGCCATGCGGATAAGATGCCTGTCATCTCGACTGCTAGTAATACGAGGCCATTGGGATCCAGCACGGTGTTCCGTATTACCCACCGATTCCGTATTCTGCTAACAGTCATTGAATCTTGACCAACGCGAGCAGCAATGTTGCGATACGAGAAACCGCTATCGTGATAGGCTACAATCCGACCTTTATCAAAGTCGGAAACGTGATGGTACACATTTCTCCTCCTTACACGAGGCATCACAACATTTCACCAGGCAATGCTAGTCAGCTGCTGTTTGTGTATGAGAAATTGTTTGGAAACTTTCCTCATGTCAGCACGTTGTAGGTGTCGCCAACGGCACCGACCTTGTGTGAATGCTCTGAAAATCTAATCATTTGCATATCACAGCATCTTATTCCTGTCAGTTAAATTTCGCATCTGTAGCACATCATCTTCATGGTGTAGCAATTTTAATGGCAAATAGTGGATATTCTCATATAATTGACAGTATCAAAACAGAGAGACAGAGGGAGAGTGGGATGGTGCTACATTGTTGAAGCTCTGTGGTCTGACGGATTGAGTAGTTGGTCTTGCATGGCATTAGTTGAGAGCACATTGAAGAGGAAAAAGGAAAGAATTTTCAAGGGTGGGATATAACAGCAGAAGAGAAGGGGAATGTGTCGCAAGTGAAATCAGTGGAATATATAATGGATACAGTGGAAGAAAGTTTTGGAGGTAGGGAGTAGCAGGAAGAATAAAAACCATTGTGGATAAGGGTCCATAGACCTATAACTCAAACTTCTGATTATAGGTAAGAAAAGGTGGAGCAACAGTTTGAAGTAGATGAATTAAGAAATTAATGAGGTGGAGGAAGAGAAGACTAATGTGTCATGGGCTTGGTGTAGGTGTAGAACAGGGACTGCAGACATTGAGGCCGAGATTAAGTGTTGGTGAGATGTTCAGTTAAGAAGAGTTGGTGCAGGAGAATTGGATTCAGTTATGACAGATTGTGAAGTTCCCAGGGAAGTCAACCATATTGTTCTCATCAGCATTCTCTTCCTTTGGGTTGATAA
This sequence comes from Schistocerca serialis cubense, assembly GCF_023864345.2. NCBI lineage: Eukaryota > Metazoa > Arthropoda > Insecta > Orthoptera > Acrididae > Schistocerca > Schistocerca serialis. The sequence continues at coordinate 211,512,821 of NC_064646.1, read as the reverse complement.
GCTTGGAGTAGAACAGGAGTCGAGTGGGATGTACTTCGTGATGCGTACAACATGTCTTGCACATGGACTTTTCATGTAGGTGGCAAGGGGTTTGGAAGCAATCTTTCACAAAGGCAAGACCATATTTCTGAGACTGGGTGACCCACAGAACTCCACTTTAGAAGAACTAGGAAGGCCTTTAAAGAGGACATCCTACATTTCTTTTATTTGATGGAATATAGTCAAAGCCATGGTAAAAGATATAATTCAGCTGTTGCAATAAGATGTGATATAAAGTAATGAAAGGATGCCAATTGCTGCTGATGCATAATAAGCTGCTGAAACATAATAAATGAGAGTAAACAGACTCTGGAAAGATGGCGAAGATACTTGAATGACATGCTGAATCAAGAGACAGTGCAAGCAGACAATATCTCTAATGATTGTGAGCAAGTATTGGGTGATGAACAGCCATTGGATGGCCGAGGGTTAGAGGACGTTAAAAAAGCTTTAACTAAACTGAATAATAACAAGGCTCCTGGCACTGATAAGATCCTACAGAATTGCTAAAATGTGGAAGAGCAACATTAAAGCAGTCTCTGTTTAACTTATCACTCTGATATTGGAACAGGAAAGGATAGCAGATGTAAGGAATGAAGGAATATTATGTCCCATACATAAAGAGGCCGACGAATGAAGTGTAAAATCCACCGTGGAATCACCCTCCCGAATCTGGGGCACAAGGCATTACCCAATATTATTTTTGATCAACTACTCCCACAGGTAGATAAAGCAATAGAAAGCAGTTGTTTGATGCCTTACAGGAGATGGGGATACATGGAAAGCTCCTGAGAATGGTTAAAATGATGATATCTGACATAGAAGCTGCTTTCGATTTCGAGGAAATTACTCAGACCCCCTGGAAATAAAAAATGTGCTACATCAAGGAGATGCATTAGCATGCATTGCTGATATCAGCAAATAACACATATTTCACCTTGAGTAATTTATTCCAATCAAGACTCCTCAGCCACCCAACAAATTTCACTATTTATAAAACCGTTATTAGACCAGTTCTCACTTATGCTTCGGAAACATGGCCCTTGACAGAAAGCGATGCAAGGCTGCTCAACGGATTTGAGAGGAAAGTTTTGAGAAGAATAATTGTCCCTGTGAATGACAGAGAACAGCAGAGGAAAAGGTACAATGCAGAATTGTACACTATATATGCCGATGGTCCTGTAACAAAAATCATACGATCAGGAAGGATAAGATGGGCAGGTCATGTGGCAGGTATGGAGGAATCTGAGGTGACAAAGAAGATTCTCTTTGGTAATCCAGGAGGACAAAGAGGGTGAGGTTGACCTTGAGCAAAATGGCTGGATAGAGTGGAAGAAAACCTACGGAAGCTCATATGCAGAAACTGGAGGAGGGTAGCAGATGGCTGGATGGAGTGGAAGAAGACCTACGGAAGCTCAGATGCAGAAACTGGAGGAGGGTAGCATGTGACCGGGATGGATGGCAGAAGCTCGTTGGGAAATCCAAGGTTCATCCTGGACTGAAGTGCCACAGAAGAAGAAGATTTGATTTTATTATAGTGATACATATTGTATCATTGCATATAGGCCTTGTCATTTTGATTGCACAGTATGTGCGCTCTACAGCCTAGTGTACATATGGAAGAGATTGGAGTATAATAAATAAATGACTTTTTTACGGTATGTTGAGTTCTTCTTTTCAATTATAATTAGTTAGAGTCCACCTTCTTACAAGAACACAACTTTTTGTTTTGTTTTATCGTATACCCTTGCAAGAAGGTGGATCCTCTTTAAGGCATAATTATTTTTGGTAAGCAAGGATACAATGCTTAAATCTCCATTATGTTAATTTTCTTTGCAGTTTGATTAATTCTCTTATGTTTAAAATTACATACATTTATACTGTTTATCAAAACTGAATAAAGTTACTTCTGTTTTCTTGCTTGTGCTTGCACCATACTTTTTGCCTTGAACTTCCATTAATCAGAAAACCAATTTATGGAACAAAATGGATTTTTCTCCAATATTTCTTTAACTGTGTTCCTAAAGGCATTAATGTTAGTTATTTGGCTCATACCTTTTGGTCAACAATTGAATTGGGAGACTCTCATTCATACACTTTTCTCATGATGATTCCACCAGTGTTCATTTGTTCTTAGTTTCCAACAATTTCTTATTTTATATTGATGTACCTTCACTGATGACGTTTACTGTTAAAATGTTTAGCTGTTAGGGATGTTTTTGATATAGCAAGAGTGTGGAAGGATATAGTATGAAATACCTGTTTATAGACCAGATTTCAGGGGTAGTTAGAGTTCCATACCAGTCACGTAGTATCTTAAATCACATATGAGGATTGTACTCACATTTCATTGGTATTTGAATTGAATCATAGGTCACTTGTAGATGCTGTGGTATACAGATGCATGTGTGCATCCGCACTCAGATGGAAGTAGCAGATGTGCAAAACAGGACTCTAAGAGGGAGAGGCAGCAGATGCACAGTCTAAGAATGCGATGGACAAGTGAGTTTGTGCAGTTCACGATAACGATGTCATAAGGAAGCAGTTTAGTAGGGGTCGATAGATCAGAGTAAGGGAACACTGGTGGAGGGAGAGTGTGAGTACAGGAGGTACATCAAAATTGATGCCAGGAGAATTTGGTGTGCTCAGCAGTACATTCTGCCACTGGTTGGTTATCTCTGATCATCGTTACATTTTGGCAGTGGCCTATCATTTGTGTGGACAATTTATGGCGGTCATGCCTACATAAAATGCCTTGCATAAATTTCATCAGAGCTGATGTCTGGCATGGCTGTTTTCACAGACAACTCTGCCTTTGGTGGGATTGGATAAGACAGTGATGGAGTGGCATAAGATGCACTGGGTGGATGAATTGGACAGGTCTTGCACCTGGGTCTTTCGCAGGCGTATGACCCACTTGGCAAGGTGTTGGTAGTGGGTACAACATAGGGATGGGCCAGGATATTGTGTAACTTGGTTGGGTGTTGGAATAGCACTTCAAGACAGGAGGCAAGGATTGTTGGTAGGATGTCCCTCATTTCTGGGCGTAATGAAGAGATAGTTGAAGCCCTGGTGAAAAACATTTTAATTTGCTCCAGTCCAGGATGATATTGAGGGATGAGGAGGGTGCTCCTTTGCAGCTAGTTCTTGGGGGTGGTGTGAGAATATGGTACAGGAAATCTGTTTGCTAGCTGAGTTTGTGGGATAGTGCCTGTCTGGGAAGGCCTTAGTCAGACCAACTCTTAATGATTCCCAACCCCACTACCATATGGACCCCTACTCATCACCTCTCTCTACTCCAATAGCCCCCATGCTCATGGCCATGCTGTTATCGAACACTACCTCTTCCAATATAGTACTGACTCTTACCCCCTACCTCATTCCTGACTTGTTTAATCAATAATATATAAACACACATAACTACTGCTTTGACAGGAAGATATATAAACAAACCTGCAACGCAGCTTTGAGAACCTGTTTGACTCCCTCCTATGCCTATTTGTTTGTGGTCTATCTACTGAAAATCTTTTTAGCCTCCCAAAACCCCTTTTGATGATATCTTTATGATTTGGACCTGGGTCCAAGACACCTTGTTTTCATCCCTCCACAGCCTGAATACTGTCTCTCCCATTCCCTTCACCTGTTCTTCTGAGCCCAGTGTGTCACCTTCCTGGACTGTGACCTCCATCTCTCTAATGGATCTATCCATAACTCTGTCTCAATAAGTTCCACTAACTATCAGCAGTACCTGGAATTTGACAGCTATCATACCTTCCTCAACAAAAAATTTCCCCCATATAGTCTGGCCACCCACGGATAATGCATCTGCAATGCTGAAAATTCCCATGCAAAGTATGCTGAAGGTCTCACTAAGGTATTCCCCAAGCCCCCAGACTTAGTCCATAGATTTCCCCTCTCATATCTCCACATACTCCCAATCCTCCTACCTTCCCCAAGAATCAGCTGCAAAGTAGCACTGTCCTCATCACATATTGCTCCAGACTGGAGCACTGAATCATATCCTTTGCGAGGAAGCACTGAATCGTGTCCTTTGCCAGGGCTTTAACTATCTATCAATCTGCTTGAAAATGGGGGATATCCTACCCACAATCCTTCTCATCACTCTAAAATGGTATTCCACTACCCACTCAACCTGCAAAATATCCTGATCCATCCTATGCCACACTCACTCCCAACCACATGCCATATGGGCCATATCCCTGTGGAAGAGTCAGATGCAAGACATCTCTGATTCATCCACACAGCACATACTACTCCAGTCATTTCATTGGCTAATTCCATCCCGTCAGAGGAAGAGCCACCTGTGAAAGCAGCCATGTCATAAACCAGCTCTGCTGCAATTTCTGCACAGTATTTTATGTCAGCATGACCATCAACTAAATATCTGTCTAAAATGTAGCTAATAACAGAGTTGACCATCCAGTGGCAGAACTTGCTGCTGAATGTAAAATGCTAGATTTCAGTGGCTCCTTCACAATCCATGCCATCTGGATCCTTCCTCCACCATCACCTTTCCTGAACTATGTATACATGTGAGTTATCCTTGCACTCATCCTTCTTATTCCTACAATCCCTGTGGCCTCGATCTCTGGTAACTACTTTTACCCACACCTTCTTTCTGGCAGTCTCCTCTTCCTCTGTGCTGTCACCTCCTACCTATACACTCCCCCACATCATCATCACTGTGTGCTGCACGAACCCACCGGTTCTGGTGCCTGTGTGTCACATTCCTATCCCATGCACTTGTGACATTTCTTCCCACATTTCTATCTCATAACTCCTGCTGCCTCCTTCCAAGCCATAAAGAACCCTTCCCAAACCCTCCCTCCACCTCTCCCCCCCTCCTCACCTACTTCAGCAGACACAGTCTACTTGCCAAACTGCAGTCCCAGCATTGTGTTTTCAGCCAGCACAATTTAAATGTGCAGTTTATTGTGTGTGTGTGTGTGTGTGTGTGTGTGTGTGTGTGTGTGTCGGGGGGGGGGGGGGGGGGCATGCACACACGCTCTATTTTGAAATAGGATTTATCTGAAAGCTAGCAGAGTTTTCGTTCTTTTTTGTGTGCCTCTACCATTTGGTGGGTTATTGCCTTTACTCCTGGATTATTTTCATTTTATCTTACTATCAAAACACAAGTGTGTAAAGTACCACAGAAGTGTTAGTAATGGCCACCACTGAGAGAAATGTCAGCATTGTAGTATTACAACCTACATGACATATGATAGTGGCCATTTATGGGGATGCAGCAATAATTACTACTGCTCTCCTGAACTGGCAAGATAGCTACCAATCTTGAAACTTCAAGCTGATTTGGCAGTAGTTCAAGAGGAGCAGTTTTGTGAGCTGCAGTCAGCAAGAACTTTAGGATCAGGCCAAAATACTGGATTACTGTCAAGCCTTCCATATCAGTGGAAAGATCCAGGAGATGCTTCAGTCAAAGAACCTCCAATACCTTCAACACTTTGGAGAATGAGGGTAAAGTATCCATACAACCCAAGAATTTCATAAGCAGTCTAACAGTACAGAGGATAAGGTACAAGCTAAGAGTTGGAAGAAAAGTTTTTAGGCAATCAGAAAGGTCTAATGACAGGTGGTTATTATAGGAGGGCAGCATCAGAACTGTTACAGAACTCTTTGGGAAATGATTACAGGGTAACTAGAAGTTTTAAGCAAAGTACAGGTCTCAGCACTGTCACTTGTGATCAAGGCTTTCTGGCAAAAGATCTTGGAAAAGAAGATTGTGTAATAACAGTAGGGTATGCACCCAATACTTTGGACTGTAACCTTAATAATACAAGTGTAATGCCATTGGGAATGTTGCTGAGAATGTTCCTCATATTGGTGTAAATATTGCATCACATTTTGAGCAGTTTTGTAAGCCCTGGGTGAAACATTTTACAGAATGTGTTTGAGGGAGAGGGGCATTTCCATATAGATATGATTAATGCATCACCTTTAACGCATTCATGTCATATTCAGTGTGCTTTTCATCTGAGCGCTTCTGGTAGGAGGCTAACTGCATGGATCATTGCCAAAACCATCCAGTCTGACCATACTGTGCAAACCATTTTGAAGGGTGTGGCAGAAGCTTGATCCATTTGTGTAGGAAGTGTGAGAAGAATGATTTTTTTTAAATGCCTCTGTGTGCACTGTAATTATTCTGTTACTGTCTTCATGGTCCCTATGGGAGTGGTTGTAGCAAGTTTTGTAGGTTCCTCACTTATTACTGGTTTCTGAAATTTTATTAATAGGCTTTCACAGGATGGCCTCTATTTTCAAGTATTGGCTGGTTCAGGTTCCTCACCATCTCTGCGATCCTCTCCTATGGATCAAACAAACCTGAGATAATTCATACCGCTGTTATTTGTATATGTTTGATACTCCCAGTTAGTCTTATTTAACAATGATCCCATACTGATGAGCAATATTCTAGGATGATTCACAGAAGAGTTTTGTGAGCAGTCTTCCTTGCACACTGATAGCAGTTTCCCTGTATCCTACCAATGAACCAAAGTCTGCTACTTGCTTTATGGCTGAGCCTAAGTTATAATTCAATTTCATATCCTTGAAACTAATTTCACTGAGGTATTTTTATGGGTTTACTGATTCCATTTGTTACTCATTGATGTTGTAGTCTTAGGAAATGATATTTTATTAATTATGTGAAATGCACAATTTTACATTGCTGACAGTCTTTGCCTTTTGAAATCTTATAAAGATATGTTTGTATATTTGTGCAACAATTTTCTGATAGTGCATTAGTATAGATAACTGTATCATCTGTTAAAAGTCTGAAGTTACTATTAACATTGTATATGAAGAAATTAACATACTGCATGAACAGGTACATAGTTACTTGAATTATGCACATAGTTACTTCTACATCTGTCTATGACTCTCCTTCCAAGATAACATTCTGCATTCTCCCTAACAAAAAAATCTCAATCTGGTCACAAATTTTCTTTGACATTGCATAATGATAATACTTGAGTTAATAAGGTTGATGTAGTTCCAAATCAAATTCTTTTTGTAAGTCAAGATGTAATGCATCTATCCAACTGCCTTCATACTTGACTTTCAAGATGTCATATGAGAAGGATGTAATTTGGGTTTTGCATCAGCAACGTTTTTGGTATCCTTGTTGGTTGGCACAGGGAGGTCATTGTGTTTGGGATATCACATTTCATTTAAATTCAGAATATGTTATAAGATTTTAAAAGACATGGATGGTGTGGTACTGGTAGTAGTAGTAGTAGTAGTAGTAGTAGTATCAGCATTGTGGATCACTTCTGCTACCACCTTTGTAGATTGGTGTGTCACTTTCCCGACTTTTGGGCACAGTTTATTGTTTTGAAAGGTTTAGTGTGTATTATTGGTAAAAGAGATCTTACTCAGCTGCAAGGTTTGTATCAAATCTGGTACAGAGTCCAACAGACCCTGGAGCTATGTTCTATTTCAACAATTTCAGGTGTTCTTCATCTGTATCAACCATCTTTCCAGATGCGTGATAATTAACTCGGGACAATACTCATGTTTCTGCTTGTTCTTTCTGTCCCTGTGTCATCTGGAAATTAACTTTGTTTTATGCTTATGTGTTAACTTGACAAATGATCAGAATTTCTTTGGGTTTCTTGAGAGGCCTTTCAGTATACAAGGTGTAAAACTTTGCTTCCACCATTTTTTCCCCAACATATGAGGCTTTAATGAAACAAATTAGTTACAGATGTGTCATTCAAAGTATTTTCCATCACTGGCCATTACTTTCTCCCATCTTTCGAGCAGTGTACGAATTCCTCATCGAAAAAATGTTTCATCTTTTGAAGCAGTCCACGAATCGATCCAATTTGTGACTTCGTCATGAGATCAGAAATTTTGGACAGCCAGGCCATGCGCCATTGATCTAAACAGGTGGTAGTCAGAGGGAGCAATGTCTGGAGAATACGGGTGGTGGAGTAGAACTTCACATTTTAACATTTCCAAGTACGTTTTGACCTCATTTGCAACATGGGGTCGAGCGTTGTTGTGGTGCAAAATCACTTTATTGTGCCTCTCACTGTATTGTGGCCATTTGCCTTTTAATGCTCTGATCAAATGCATTAATTGTGTTTGATAACGAGCACCTGTGATTGTTTCACTTGGTTTTAACACCTCATAGTACATGACACCGAGCTGGTCCCACCAAAGGCAGAGCATGATCTTGGAGCCGTGAATATTCGGTTTGGCCATTGGTGTGGAAGTATGGTCAGGATATCCCCATGTTTTTTTGCATTTAGGGCTATTGTAATGAACCCATTTTTTGGTCCCGGTCGCAGTGTGAGAGCAGAAATCCCTTCCATTTTTGCCTCTGAAGTAACTGTTCACAAACACACAAACGCCGTTCAACATCTCTTGGTTTCAGCTCACACAGGACCTAAGTTTCTTCTTTCTGAATCATGCCCATAGCCTTGAGATGTTTTGAAATGGCTTGCTGTGTCACTCCCAATAACCATACCAGTTCTTCGTGAGTTTGACACGAGTCTTGACTCAGCAATGTCTCCAATTCTGCATCTTCGAAAACATTTTCTCTTCCACCATTGTGCCAGTCTACGATGTTAAAATCACTGTTCTTGTAGTGTTGAAACCACTCATGACACATTCATTCACTAATAGCGTCCTTACCATATGTACTTGAGAGCATTCGATGAGACTCAGCCACTGTTTTCTTCATATTGAAACAAAACAGTAACACCTCCCACAAATGATGAGGCTCGTAAACTGACATTTTCAATCAAGAACAACTTTATGATGCAGACACAAATTGACTAATGTTTGAATGAGGTTATGTTGACCGAGGTCCAAGCTAACTGCCTGACTTCTGCGATCTGTTTCTTTTGACCGCTACTTACCATTGTCGCCACCTATCGGCAAACAGCAGAAGCAAAGTTGTACACCTTGTTGTATGCTACAGTATGACCATGCATTGCTCTTTTGGCAGCCACATGTATTTCATTTAGCATCTCTCTATCTATACTCATATGCTTTGTTTTACATCTATTATGTGTTAGTCAATGGTTTTTTATAAATTCCTTTACAGTGCCTGTATGCCATAGAACATCCCCCTCATCATGAACTTCCCTATTAGGTAAATGTCCCAATGCTTGATCAACTATTCTTCTAAACTATAGCAGTAGTTCCTCTAGGAGCTCCTGTTCAGAGCTAAATGTTTGAAGTTCCTTGTTGAGATGTGACACTTCTGTTTCTTTATCTAGTTTGCTGATACGAGGGTTGTCCACAAAGTAAGTTCCATTTCTATTTCTATCTGTGGCAGCACTAGGATTGCAGTTCTGAGCATGTGCGGCAGTTACTCTGACTCAAGGAGAAGACATGTATGCCATTTTCAGATCACTGCTGCCGATATGTGCTTTGTAGTGCTTCTTTATAAAATCAGCTGTAATTGAAAATGCCGCCGCATGTGAAATCAGATCTGTGATTCGTTTTCTAAATGCAAAGAAAGTTAAACCAAAGAAAATTCATCAGCATGTCTGTGAGGTTTATGGACAAAATGCTATGAGTGATTCAGTGGTTAGAAGATGGGTCAGACTGTTCAATGAAGGACGTGATCAAGTGCACGAGGAAAAACGAAGCGGACGCCTGTCTGTGGTTACTGATGAACTGGTTCACACAATTGAAGAGAAGATTAAGCACAACTGTAAGTTTACAGTGACGAAGGCAATGCTTTTCTTTCTCAGATAGTCATGGGGGATGAAACTTGGGTATCGTACGACACCCCTGAAACAAAACGGCAATCAGTGGAATAGAGTCACACTTCATCCCCAACGAAGGTTAAGCCTAAGCAAATCTTGACACCTCGAAAAGTGATGTGCACCATTTTGTGGGACAGAAAAGGCATTTTGCTGATTGATTTCTTACCACGAGGCCAAACAATCAATGCACTTGGTTACTCTGAGACCATTGAGAAATTGCGCCGCACGGCAGCATTTTCAATTACGGCTGACATTATAAAGAAGCACTACAAAGCATACGTTGGCAGCAGCAATCTTAAAATGACATACATGTCTTCTCCTTGGGTCAGAGTAACTGCCACACATGCTCAGAACTGCGATCATAGTGCTGCCGCAGATAGAAATAGAAACAGAACTTACTTTGTGGACGACCCTCGTACATACATTTTTCTTCTTGTTTTGTTTGCGCTTTATACTTAGATAATCATTATTGTTACAACTGCTTCATTGGCATTGCTACAAGAGATCAGGTCTATTGATCACAAGTGGGCTTCCAAACTATGTGTTCTGGATAGTATTCATAGTAGACATTTAGCATTGTTTCTCAGAATGTCTTATCATGCCCATCACTTACAAAACTCTTAATCATGCCAACCTATTCTTGGGTGACTAAAGGCTCCTCTAATGTCAAGGCCGGGAAACACCCATACTAATGAGCTGATGGTTTGTCTGAAGTTTTTGGCTGCAACTGGGGGCTAGTTTAGTGGTAGAAACAAGAATGCTTTCAGAAATCGTGGAAATTTATATGTTGCCAAATAGAGCTTGTTCAAGTCAGAAAGACAGATGGGCCTGTGGTTTCAACCCATCAGTTGAAATCACTGAATACACATGAGAAGTACTGTTGCTGGCATCAATTGTGTAACAGTCAGTGGATGGAGTTTGATGTGAAGAGTTAATGTCGAATGATGAGAGAAGCTGTTGTTTCTGCAAAATGTAGATTAGGGTACCGTTTGGCAAGGAAGGGGTCTAACCTTAGATAAGTACCTTTTCTTTCATCAGTGATTTTATTTTACAAAATTGTAAGCCTTGCAGTTTAAATGCAAACAAGTATAGTTGTACTGTTCAGACATTTTGGAACTGTGTGTCACAAGTGTGTGGAATGGGGATGGATAGAACAGTGGCTTGTTTTACATTTGGAGAAAATACTGCTTCTCAAGAGAAAATTTTGCATCAGACACATAGCAGAACTGATTGATTTTAGCTTTGTATATCAGAATCATTATTAAGCTATGTTTCTTGGATGAGCATTATCAAAGACAAAACAAACTTTTCTGGTCCACAATTTGTTCGTGGTTAGGAAAATCTCTTATGAGTTCCTCATAGAAGTGTTAAAGTAATTGATGAATAATAATGAGAGTGCAGAGTGTGATATCTTGAAGGCACTTATAATTAAAAACAATGAGAAAACTTAATTAAAAATCAAACAACATAATTGCATTTTTCTGTTTCAATCAAGTAGACATACTGACCAAGTATGTTTTCAGTGATTTTATGCAGAAGGCATGATATTCATGTTTGGCTAAGCATGCTGTAGAAGCAGAGCTGCCAGGTGAACAAGGTAAGGCTATTTTCCTATATTTTTTCAGCTGGCAGAGACAACAGCAACTGTAACTGAACACTACATACTGGAAGTTACTTTATGAGGAGAATTTTGATTAGCTGAGTGTGGAAGTACAAGTGAACATTAAGAAAAGGAAAAATGAGGAGGAGGAGGAGAACAACAACAACAACAACAACAACAAGGAGATCACCCTGCCACATGATGTCTTGTGAATACAATTAGAAAATTGTGTGAAGTAAATAACCACACATCTTGAAGAATCTGTTTTAAAGATCTTGGAATTCTTATCCCTGCTTCCCGATATATTTACTCCTAAATTACTTTTTTAAGATGGTAAAATCAGTTGCAGGTTAACTCTGAAATACATAATTGGAATACAAGAAACAAAAAGAATTTTCATGTAGACTTTTTATACTCATGTAGAATTGGGAATTGATTTATGTATATTGGTGTAAGTCATACACAACAAGCTCCCATCTAAAATAAAGTAATAATCACAACAGGATCTAAAATGAAATTAAAATCATACCTCATTATCCACTGTTTTTACAAATTGCGTGAATATTTAGATTCAAATTTAGAGAAGTTCCATCATCTGTGTGAAAAGTAGTAGCATACTGTCTCTACGCAGGACTCAGTACTTATAGACAGGTAATTCTCATTGCAAAATACCAATGTAATCGAGTAAATATTAAGTTACCAATTGGAGACCAACAGTAACCTCAAAAAAATCAGAGAATCAGTAACTTCTATTCTAGGTGTTTCTGTCATAATAGAAATCTCTTTCTGGTTGTTAAAAGTTTGAGGGAAAACTCTGGGCACTACACGCATCCCCCTAACCAACAAGTGTGAGATATTGCCACTGGACTGAAACTGAGCCAGTGAAATTTACTACACATGTTGGGAAGCCTACTGCATCCCAAGTCAAGGAGAGGCAAATGTAAAATGGTAGGAGTCTATTAACCATCGGCAGTTTAAACACACGTTGAATAATGGTATCCCTTAGTGAAATGGCACCAAGGGATGGGAAGGAAAACTAAGTACACTCAGTGTGTATCTCTTAGAATCTCATTCAGTGCGTCGAAGCAATTGATCTAGCAGTCACTTAGGGAATAGGTTGTAACAGTGGATTATTGTGCAGGTTGGCAGACTGGACTCGGAGTTTATTCTAGTATTTATATCATTCCAGCAGTCATAAGACCAGGTTGCTCACATAGTTCAGCACTGATTGTTGCCCCCGTTGTTCTATGTCAGGTGGGAGGTTTGAACAGAGATTTTGAAGGTTCT